>NC_134483.1:500122204-500292204 GCF_040206685.1 Ascaphus truei | reverse complement strand
TGTCTTTGCTTTCATGGTGCCACAGGTGTGCTTTAAAACTCGTGCAGGTCGTTTCCTGTAGTCACAATTTCCTCATGGCTGTCTGGGATGTTGGGAAACATCTGGGCATTGCATGTAGAGACTGGGTGGGTGGGGAAGAGGTTTCCTCCGTCTCTCCTGCAGCTGTGTGTATAATGGAATATAGAGACGCTGCATCCCTCGCCATTTGGTCCTTCATCTCCAAAAGAAGGTCCATTTTGCCCCAACTCTGCTCCGGATGCAGTGGCAGGGCCTGATCAATGGCAGGTCTGACCACAGTTTTAAATGTGCCTTGTACAGAGGCATCAAAATTGTACATTACAAAGCCAAATCCCAAGTCGCTGTCCACACTCGATACAAGTAAATACAGTATACCCCATAGTAGAAAAGTATAATTTTATTTAACCCATTTTTTCTTATTATTGCAGTGTGTTTCCCATGATAAGGGAAGTGAACAAGATTAAAAGAGTTTACCAAGTGTGTGCATGGATTGAGAGTGGATAAAGGTTTCAGGATGTTGTATTTTCTGATGAATCATCTCTTACACTGGAATGGTTTTCCACTATGGTATTCCGGAAAAAAATATTTAGCCCTGATACCTTAGCTGAAGCATCCACTCAAGCTTCATGTCTGGGGGGCAAACTCGAGACTTGAACCCGGACCCATAGTTGTGTTTGAAGGTAAGTTACCTGTTCCTGTATAACCATGTTTTATATGTTTGTTTGTTTTTTCTCCAGGAATCATGAATAAAGTGTTTTGAGGAGGCCATTTTCTCCCAGATAACACATTTTAGATTTCTTTGCATCTGGGTCTTCCAAGATAACGAACCAAACACTGTGCATCTTCTACTTTTTGTTAAGGACTGGGGAATACACTGGGTTAGAACATTTCCAGGGTAAGTGCTCAAACTGTTTTTAGCATGAGTATATTATTTACTGTGCTGTAACCGTAATGTATTTCTCTATTTGCATATCCCCAATATGAACCACATAGAATTGGTGTGGCATGCAATGAAACATCTGAGGAAATATGTGAAGCGGCAAACAAAGAGATAAAGAAGGGGATCCTTGATTAATGGTCTGAATATCTAAGTGTCGAAACTTGAAATAATTACATTCACCATAAAAATAATGAGTTACCAGGTATTATTGAATACTTTGTAATGACTACAGGCATGTGATTATAATATAAAATGAATTGTATTTTAAACTAAACAATTTTCCTATTATATTTTTTGGACTCTTCCAGATACAAGTTTCTGTACAAGCTAACCAATATCGACTGCCGATGGGGTGTGAACATTTTCAGATTTAACGTTTAGTTAGCACATGAGTACATGAATGATTCATGCATAATGTGAGGTATGCAAGTTATTAGCAATCTTTATTTAACAATGTATGCAATTAGTGCATTAGAGTTGACCTGAAATCCTTTTGCCTAAGGCCTCGTTCCCAGTGCTTGCAGCTGCGCACGTGATGGTGTGCACAGCACAAACAAGATTTGGCCCTCTATGGGGCAGGCCCCAGTCAGTGCGCACTTGCATGATCAAGAGCTAGTTGCGCGACCACATGTCAAGAATTTTGGTATGATGGCCACAGCGACGGTTCATCCAATGAGGGTGAATCATCCACGTGACATCATAGTCGCGCCACGCCAAGCCTCCCCATCGCGAGTGATCTAAAGTCGCCAGATCATTGGGGTTAAGGTCATGGCACTCCATTGCGCACAGTCACTGGGGCCGTAGTCTAAGTTAGTTTTATTATTTTATATATTTTTTTTTACCGTTTTTACTTAAATAATAATGTAATTTAAGTCTTTATATGTATACAATTATAATAATTGTTTTAAGTTTGGGAGCGGCTGACCAGTGTTGACTACTGATGGCGTGTGAACCTTTTAATCATATTTGACCGTTGTTTAACAAAAGGCCAGTTGATGCCTGAAGAATGGTTCTTGCTTTTAACAATGCACTTAGTTTGCATCCAGCTTAACCTAGCTAAGGAAAATCGGGAAGGATCAGATGAATTCTACATTCCTCACATTATTTTGAATTATTTAAATGCACTCAACACATTAAAATATTACACAAGAAACACCCCTTGCAGTTACAATGTTTTGCAGTTACAGTTGTATTTAATTGAAACTCTCACAGTATAAAAGTATAATTAAGTAATAATCCCCTCAGAACAGGGCATTATTGGCCAGTAATGCCCTGTTCTGAGGGGATTATTACTATTATAGGCTTATTTAATTTTTTTACATTTTTCATAAAAAAAAGAAGTTAGTCATATTGATTTTTATCAGCAGATCGCCTACAGTTAGGTCCGGAAATAATTGGACACTGACAAAATTTTCATAATTTTGGCTCTGTACACCACCACAATGGATTTGAAATGTAACAACTGAGATGCAATAGAAGTGCAGACTTTCAGCTTTAATTCAAAGGGTTGAACAAAAATATTGTATGAAACATTTAGGAATTACAACCATTTTCATACAAAGTCCCCTTATTTCAGGGGCTCAAATGTAATTGGACAAATTAACACAATCATAAATAAAATGTTCATTTTTAATACTTTGTCGAGAATCGACTGCTTGAAGTCTGGAATGCATGGACATCACCAAACGCTGGTTTTCCTGCTTTGTGATGCTTTGCCAGGCCTTTACTGCAGCTGTTTTCAGTTGTTGTTTGTTTGTGGGTCTTTCTGCCTTAAGTTTTGTCTTCAGCAAGTGAAATGCATGCTTGATCGGGTTGAGATCAGGTGATTGACTCGGCCATTGCAGAATATTTCACTTCTTTGCCTTAAAAAACTCCTGGGTTGCTTTCGCAGTATGTTTTTGTGTCATTGTCCATCTGTAAAGTGAGGTGCCGTCCAATCAACTTCACTGAATTTGGCTGAATCTGAGCAGACAATATATCCCTATACACTTCAGAATTCATCTGGCTGCTTCTGTCTTCTGTCACATCATCAATAAACACTAGTGACCCAGTGCCATTGTATGCCATGCATGCCCATGCCATCACACTGCCTCCACCGTGTTATACAGATGATGTTGTATGCTTCAAATCATGAGCCGTTCCAAGCCTTCTCCATATATTTTTCTTCCCATCATTCTGGTACAGGTTGATCTTAGTTTCATCTGTCCAAGAATGCTGTTCCAGAACTGGACTGGATTTTTAGATATTTTTTGGCAAAGTCTACAGTTCCCACAAAAGAGGCTGCACTCGTCCGTTGGATCTTCAAAGTCTTTCAAATTCTTCTTTTCTCCCGCAGCTCCTTCACTCTCCGGTGATCAGCCGTGACAACAGTCATCAGAAATAAAAAAGTTGGAGCACAGAGAAAAAAACACCTCTCTTGTCGTCACACTTGACGAAGGGCTAGTTAAGCCCAAAACGCGTTGAGGGACTGCTTAGGGATTTTTAGGTACACACGTTATCTGTAAGTGTGTTACCAGCCCGTTTGAGGTGTCCGGTTAGGTCCTCCCGCACGTTATCCTCCCTACATTGCCTGCCAGTGCAAATCTCGCGAGAGAGCCCGCGAGAGAGTCCGCCTACCAATCAGCTAGGGCTGAGTTCCGGGTTTGGAACTCGGCTTTGACCCGCGGTGATCCGAGGCAAGAAGTGAGAGTTGAGGCAGGGGTGGAGACGACGAGAGCGATGTTTGGACCAAAGATCCTCATCAGGCACTCAGCAATATTGATTGTAAGTTTTGAATTGTAAAGTGCATAATAAAGTGAACCCTTGTTTAATACTCCCTCCCATTTTTCTTCTTTTTTTCTCTGCGCTCCAACTTTTTTACTTTTTTATTGCAAAATCTAATCTGGCTTTTCAATTCTTGAGGCTTATGAATGGTTTGCACCTTGTGGTGAACCCTGTGTGTTTGCTCTCGTGAAGTTTTCTCTTTATGATAGACTTGGATAATGATATGCCTACCTCCTCGAGAATGTTCTTCACTTGGCTGGATGTTGTGAAGGGGTTTTTCTTTACCATGTAAAGGATCCTACGATCATCCACCACTGTTGTCTTCCGTGGACGTCCAGGCCTTTTTGTGTTGCAGAGCTCACCAGTGCGTTCTTTTTTTCCCCTCAGAATGTACCAAACTGTTATTTGGCCACTCCTAATGTTCCTGCTATCTTTCTGATGGATTTTTTTCAGCCTAAGGATGCCCTGTTTCACTTGCATTGCATTGAGAGCTCCTTTGACCGCATGTTGTGAGTTCACAGCAACAACTTCCAAATGTAAATGCCACACCTGGAATCAACTCCAGACCTTTTACCTGCTTAGTTGATGATGAAATAACGAAGGAATAGCCTACACCTGTCCATGAAACTTTTAAGTCAATTGTCCAATTACTTTTGGTCCCTTGAAAAAGAGGGGGCTATATATTAAAGAGATGTAATTCCTAAACCCTTTCTCCAATTTGGATGTGAAAACCCTCAAATTAAAGCTGATAGACTGCACTTTAAGCCAATATTAATTGTTTAACTGTAACTTGAATTTATTTTGGTACACAGCCAAAATAAGAAAACTTGTATCAGTGTCCAATTATTTCCGGACCTAACTGTATATAATCTGTATCATAGCTGCTCACAAGTATTTTTTTCAAAGCTTACTGTCTATACTGCTTTTTCTTTACTGTCTATCAATAAATTGTCACATTTTGAATTTGAGATATATTTTTAATTTTAGATTAGATATTGACCATTTCTTAAATCCAATTACAGTATTTTCAGGTCTGATTGTTGTATGCTAGGAAAACTTGTATTATTTTGTTTTTTTAAATGCTTCAGACAAATATATATTTACTTGCAGGGCCGCCAACAGGGGGGGGACAGCCGGTGTTAGCGTCCCGGGCCCCGTGGGTCCCCCCGCGCCGGGTCTCTGACGGCAGCGCTGGAAGTCAGCTGGGTTAAGCTTCTGGTACACCGGCGGGAGAGGGAGGCCCGGCGCGCGTGTGAGCCGGACAGGTGTCTGCAGCGGGGCAGGGCTGTCGGCAACTGCTATGACCTGCCGCCAGGCCCCCCGCAATCCCGTCAGCTGCGGGATCCCCGCATACCATCAGCCCCCACGGCCGTTTACCCCCGCAGTACCGCCAAGCGTCCCGCAAGCTACCGGCCGCCCTCCCCCCGCGCAGTTCCGCTGCACCCCCTGCAGTACCACCAGCTCCCATGGCCGCCCCCCCTCGCAGCACCGCCACCCCCAGTGGCCGTCCTACACTGCAGCACCGCCACCCCATGTGGCCACCCCCCCTGCAGTACCGCCGGGCATCTGCTAGCTACTGGCCTTCCCCCCTGCAGTAGTGCCGGACCCCCCGCAGTACCGCAAGCCCCTGTGCCCCCACCCCCACAGTACCGCTGGGCATCCCACCAGCTTCCGCCCCCCATCTCCAGTAACGCCGGGCCCACCGCAGTATCGACAGCCCCGCAGCCCTCCCCCCACCCCGCAGCATCCCGCCAGCTACGGCCCCCCCGCAGCACCACCACCCCCTGTGACTGCCGCCCTCCCCCACAGCACCGCCACCCCCCGCAGCCGCCCCAACCCCCGCAGCACCGCCGGCCACCCCCCACCCCTGCAGCACCGCCACCGCCCCCCCCGCAGCACCACCAAAGCCCCCCCCCCCCCAGCAACGGCCCCCCGCAGCCACCAGCACTCCCCACTACAACCGGTCCTTTGTTACCACCGGCACATCCCTCCCCCCGCAGCCACTGGGCCTCACCTGAGACCATCCCCAAGATAAGTCTGATGTTTATATGTATTGGGGGGGTGTTGCTGTGATGATCGTGGGGTGCCAGGCCAGTAATAAGTGGGTTACACCCGACTGGCAGCCCCTAAATCATGTTGTGACTGAAGGGGTTAATGTGTAAACTGTGTGTAATAACTTGCATTCCCCTTCACCATCTTTATTTGTCCCATATTACAGCTGAATATCCCAGATGCAATGCGTTTTAAATGGCGTGTCCCCTAAATCATCTTGGGACGGAAGGGATTAACAGAATCTGTATGTAATAATCCTGTGTTTCCCTTGCCTAACGTTTTCTGTCCCAAAAAATGGATGTATGTGCGATATTATTTTCTGTGTCATATGAATAGGAGCTAGGATATAATGAATAAAATATATCTTGGCTTGTATATATGCTAGCGGGTTGATTTTTTTTAAACGTAGCCAGCATGCATACCCATATGTTTGTTACAATATTTAGAAGGGCAGAAGTTACAGTTTTAAAAGATGCTTTTCTATATTTTAGAAATGTAAGCCAAAGCTGGCTTTGTGTTCCCTTCTGATATGCTAATGTAATCAGGGAAGGGTAAGGGATGGCTTTGTTCTGCCTGGGGTTCAAAGGGGACCCCTGCTGGGTGCTGCCAGCTTGGCTACCGGACCTAAGAAGGACAAAGCCACAGAGCCATCCTATTTAGTATGCAGTCCGGAAATAGCAAGGGTCTGTTAAAACACCTGAAGTGTGAGTTCCTCAGCTATCTGACAATACTACAACTGGGCCATATGTTTCAACCCAAACTTTGTGTCCCCAGAAACGAGTGGCCCCTTTTTACTAAGCAGTGCTACCAAGCTGCTCACTATGCATGCTCAGAGTTACTTGGGCTGGCCTTATGACCATTTCCCACGTTACCTGGCTGGTTTTGATAGGAGGAAGATATTCTCCCACCAATGGAATTGAGCGAAGGCTAGGTATAGGAACACCTGTCTATAAAGATGCCTGTAACCCTCATTCCTGTGTTGTTGTGGAATCCTGTGAAGATCTAATCCTGAGGAATGAACTGCTACCTGTGTGACCTGGTATTTCGTTCCTGGGATTGCTGTAAGTGTTTTTATCCCATGTTATTCGTTTTACTGTGCATGTTAGTCTGAAAAGAAATAAACCTACATGTTTATTTTATCTCTGTCTCGCTCCAATCAGTTCCAAGTGATTTTGTATGCATAAGTTCTGGTCTGCTGTGACATTGGGGTGTTTTTTTATGTATTGGGGGTTGGGGTATCTTTATATGTATTTGGGGGGGTTGGGGTATTTTTTACATGTATTGGGGGGGTTGGGGTATTTTTTACATGTATTGGGGGGGAGGTTGGGGTATTTTTTATATGTATTGGGGTGGTTGGGGTATTTTTTATATGTATTGGGGTGGTTGGGGTATTTTTTATATGTATTGGGGTGGTTGGGGAATTTTTTTATATGTATTGGGGGGTTGGGGTATATTTTGTTATATGTATTGGGGAGGTGGGGCTATTTTTATATGTATTGGGGGGGTATCTTTTATATGTATTGTGAAGGTCATATTTTAGCATTGGATCTGTATTTTTGGACATGCCACCTAGCAACTCTAGCTGCCGTCGTCCCCCCTAGCCATCCTGCAGCCACCAGCCTAACGCCCTCCCCATAGCAACGGCACCCCCTTCGCAGCCACTCACCCTCCCGCAGCAATGCCCCCCCCCAGTAGCAGCCACTGGCGCCCCCCCATTAGCAGCCTCCGGCCCCTCCTGTAGCAGCCACCGCTCCCCCCACCCCCCACTTGCAGCCACCGGCCCATCCCGCAGCCACCGCATCACCCTGCAGCCACCGGGCCGGACCTGAGACCATCCACAAGGTAAGTCTGATTTTTATTTGTATTGGGGGTGTATTTGTATATGTATTGGGGGTTGGGGGTATATTTTTTATATGTATTGGGGGGTTAAGTAAAAGTTGTGCGCTAATTTTTTTTTTCCATGGTAGGTGCGCTATGGGTTGGGGGGGAGCCTGCTCCTTTAATTTGTCCTGGGTCCCATGATTTCGGTTGGCGGCCCTGTTTACTTGCAGAGTAATTTACAGAGTTTCTGCCCACGAGCTTTGATGCAAATATTTGGAATAATTTTGACACTTTTTGCATCCAAATTCAGCAGTTCCAAAAATGTAGCGGTTGTACTTAATCATAGTAACACTATTGAATTGAGAAACAAAAGGATTACTGCAAAGTAAAAACAGTAAATGTGAAGGTTTAATCTGCAAGTAATGCACATGAATGAAGATACAAACACTGGTATTCGGTAAGCTCTGATGCGGGGTATTGCATCCCAGTTAATGCCAGATCGGGGTGCCATAGACCATCGGAGCTTGATGAAACTGTCTCAAAGAAACCTGTGTGTCTTCAAACACAAAGGATGAGTTTATTAAGACAGCACTTCCCCTTTTACCTCATTTAGGCGGTTCTGTTTATTTTGATAGCAAGATAAAATATGTGTTAATATGTGTATTATCTAAAATAGAAGTCAAAACATCAACATAAAATGAATTGGAATCTGTCACTTACAAATATTATTTTATTCTATAACGCCATAATAATAAAAAATGTAAAAAAAAAAACTAAAAAAAATCCAAAGTCTATCATGGCAAAAACTGTTTATTTCAAATTAAAACCAAAATAATAAAACGGCATGCTTGTATAATAATAATTTTAAAATAAAAAAAAACAAAATACAAACCGGCGCCAAAATTGTATAAAAGACAGTCTATTTGAAGTCCAAATGGATTGTAATGCAAAGGATTGCTTCAATTCTTGCACTTCCAGAAATTTAGATTATCCACGGCCAGATATTACGTCATATGTGGAATATAAACAGAAAAACACATCATAGTGTAAACTGCTATCCAGATGGACATACAACACAAACACTAAACATACAACAAATTCACAACAATAAACAAATGTAAGCAACGCTAACTAAAAAGGAGCTAATTTAATACAACAATGATTATAAAATAACAAATGAGAACAATTGGCAGGCAACAAGTCAGGTTGGTCAAAAACCAAAATCCTACTCACAAGAACTTGGGAGTAAAATCGCAGTGTGTTGTAGTCATTAAGAATATCTGCTTGTCCTCCGGTGGTGTCGGGCGAATCCAAGCACCACTCCGACGCTGTCGCACTTCCTGGATCGATTGTTCGTCACTGGGTCGCGCCTTGGAGGAACCAACCTTTTCCTATTGTTACACTGCACGTAACCACGGAGCCTGCTTGAGTTTGTGATGGAAGCTCATAAACTATGACCCTAAGTGCTTCGTGGGCATGCGCACTTCATCAGGGGTCAAGCAAGAACTAGGCATTGGATACTTATATATAGTTAGAGTGACTTTAATTCGATGATACATTAAGCCACTTGTTACTAACAAAGAACACACTGATTGGTCAAAATACTTGCCAATCGAGCCCAGTACTAAAAATAGCCTTACTAACATGACATAAAATGAACAATAATACAAAACAATACATAAAAAACATATAAAAATACATGTATATAAAAAATATTACATGGGTATAATACCTTGGGTATATTACGTATCCAGCTAGGATTGTGCTGGTTGTCGGCCCTTAAATAATTATTCGCCTGAACGGGCTTAAAAAAAGTTTTTGTTTGTATGGTATTATCTACCACAGAAATACTTAAATCTAAGAATTCTATTTGTTGTGTGCTGTGATTAAATGTAAATGAGAGGTTCCTATCGTTATGATTAAGATACGTGAAAAATGTATCAAGTTGTTCCTGGCTACCGGACCTGACAAATAGGCATCATCAATGAAGCGGCGCCAGAGCACCAGGTTTGCCCCGAGGGGACAGTTGTTCCAAATATAGTCCTCCTCCCAACTGTCCATAAACAAGTTGGCATAACTCGGGGCAAACATAATGCCTATAGCGCATACCTGTAAAAAAAAATTGTGAGTTGAAAGAAAAATAATTGTGTGTTAAAATATATCAAATACTATCTAATAAAAATATATTAAGTGCTGGGGTAATGGTAGTATCTAATTCTAGTTTTCGGGATATGGCCTGGCAGCCCTTGGCATGGTCAATTACGGTGTATAGAAAAAATGAAAATGTGTGGTGCTTCTAAGAAACACCTTCAGAGTATGAATATTCAGTTCAATAATATGTAATGTTCCTGAGATGATAACCCCTGATGATGAGATAAATGGGAAACAATCCAATATAAATCACTTCTCCATATACTCTGACTAGTGGGCTAAGGCCCCCACAAACACTGCAGTAAGGGGCCACACTGTAATTGAAAGTGTCCCAGCATAAGTTATCAGAGTGGAGTTGTGCAAAAGATATAAATGACTCACTTTTGGGAGTAGTTGTTGTCCCAGAATCTTCTTCTGCCAGATAGGGCTGTGCATCTGATTTTTCTGATGAGATTGAAGATAAGAACAAAGTAAAAGCAGGCACCGTTGCTCAGGAAAAAAGCAAAAAACTGTAAATAAGTCAAGGAGAGATTTGACCCTAAAAAAATATATTTAATGGAGCCAACAATCGAATACAGCTACATTACGGGGTACAGGAAACCCCCACCAACACATTTCGAGCGTAGCTCTTTATCAAGGTGACTGTTATCTGTACTCACCAGTCTGCTTTAATACACCTAACAAGTGGATATACAAACTTCAATGTTTATATTCGTGACATTAAATCTCTTTATTTCTAATAATAATCATCTTGAGTGTCCACTCGATTAGGTAGTTTCTTTTCTTTTATTGGAGATTTTCATTGCTTTATGAGATTTCTTTTTAAATTCTATATGTGGTATATGTGTCTCTCTAGTATTGAATGTGGTATCTGGGTTGCTATGTCGTTTTCTATGTGAAATTTATGTTTTTAACTTTTTCTATTGTTCTTGTTAATAACGTTGTCAGTTTGTAAAAAAAGTGTGCTGACGTCACTCCGAATGCGTCACTCCCGAGGAGTTTCAGGAAGTGAATTGCGAATGGACGTCAGCAGGCTTTGTAGGGGTATTAAAGCAGACTGGTGAGTACAGATAACAGTCACCTTGATAAAGAGCTACGCTCGAAACGCATTGGTGGGGGTCTCCTGTACCCCGTAATGTAGCTGTATTCGATTATTGGCTCCATTAAATATATTTTTTTAGGGTCAAATCTCTCCTTGACTTATTTACAGTTTTTTGCTTTTTTCCTGAGCAACGGTGCCTGCTTTTTCTTTGTTCTTATCTTCAATTACGGTGTATAGTGATGTTACATCGGCCGTAACCCATATGTAATTGGGCTGCCATTCCAGATCCCTTAAAATCTGTAAAACATGCGTGGTATCACGCAAATAGGATTTGACCTTGGTGACCAAGGTTTGGAGATGGTTATCTATGAATTGTGATAGATTAGATGATATTGATCCTATACCCGAAATTATCGGTCTGCCTGGTGGATGTGTTAAATGTTTATGGATCTTGGGGATAAAATAAAATAACAGTGTACGTGGAAAATTTAATTGTAAAAACTCTGCTTCATCTTGTGTGATAGCTCCCCCATATAGGCCACTTTCCAGCAGAGTTTTGAACTCTATTTCAAACCGTCCCAGTGGATTGACACCCAGGGGGAGGTATGTGGTGGTGTCCCCAAGGAGTCTCATAGACTCCTTTATGTAGTATTGTGTGTCCATCACCACTATACCTCCCCCTTAATCTGCAGATTTAATAACTATTGATTTATTATTCTCCAATAGCTGTAGGGCTGCCTTCTCCTGTATGTCGAGATTGTCTCTTTGAATTTTATAGGGTTGGCTTGTAATCATTACTATTACTATTTACTTTAGAGTTATAGAGTGCTACCAGCGGAGTCCTTTTTCTTTTGTGTATTCGTGATAACAATTCTCAACACAGCACCACTACTCATTCACTCATTTAAACTGACTGTTAGCTGAGCAGAGGTTTCTGTCCCCTTCCCCTTCCCCCCATCTGTATAGCTCATAACGATAGGAACCTTTCGTTTACATTTAATCACAACACACAACACATAGAATTCTTAGATTTAAGTATTTCTGTGGTAGATAATACCATACAAACGAAAACTTTTTTTTAAGCCCGTTCAGGCAAATAATTATTTAAGGGCCGACAGCCAGCACAATCCTAGCTGGATACGTAATATACCCAAGGGACAGCTAGTTCGCCTGAGGCGCAATTGCTCCAATTAGGAGGAGTTTGTAGTTCAGGCGGAAGAGCTAAAGCAAAAATTCAAAGATAGAAAATATTTGGAGAGCCTCTTAGAGGAGGCTTTCGCACAAGTAGAGAAGTTGAAGAGAAATACTCTTTTAGAATATAAAAATATTGACCAAAAGTCACAAAGAGAGCCCAGCCATGGTGTGTCGTTTGTAACACAGTATAATGAAATGGCACCAAAAAGACGGAAAATCATAAATCAACATTGGCCAATACTTTTGTGTGATAATACACTTAAACAACACCTCCCTGGTAAACCAAATATTATTTTCACTAAGGCTTCCAATATAAAGTCAAAACTAGCCCCAAGTTGTCCATTAGATCACGCTGGACCTAAACTAATCAACCCTACAAAAGGTTTTTTTACATGCACTACTTGCACTGCTTGCTCATTCAGCAAAAATATGAAATCATTTAGATTGAATGTCACTTCCAAGACATACCCTATTAAATCTTTTATAAATTGTCACTCTACATACATTATATATTTACTTCAGTGCCCCGGTGGCCTTCAATATGTAGGCAGGACAGGGAGGTGCTTTCAAAGGATAATTTATGAACATATATATAATATTAAAAAAGGATTAACAACACATAGTGTGTCTCATCATTTTTGCACACATCATAACCAGAATCCACTGGGGCTGATGTGCCAAGCTATAGAGTTGGTATCGGCCAATTGGAGAGGGGGGGACCGACTCAATCAGACCAGTAGACGTGAAGCCTATTGGATCTATGAGTTGAAAAATCTCTCTCCAAATGGCCTGAATATTGACTTTGAATTGGGAGTATTTTTAAAATGATGTTTAAATGTAGTATTATGTCATTTGCCTTTTATCAATCTGGTCCTTCTTGATGGAGTAAATTTTCTTAATGCGATACCTCAATGAGAAATATTAATGGTATGGTTCTTTGTTGTTAATATATTATTTTCTAAGTTTTTTTTTTATATATACATGTATTTGTATATGTTTTTTATGTATTGTTTTGTATCATTGTTCATTTTATGTCATGTTAGTAAGGCTGTTTTTAGTACTGGGCTCGATTGGCAAGTATTTTGACCAATCAGTGTGTTCTTTGTTAGTAACAAATGGCTTAATGTATCATCGAATCAAAGTCACTCTAACTATATATAAGTATCCAATGCCTAGTTCTTGCTTGACCCCTGATGAAGTGCGCATACGCATGAAACGCGCAGGGTCATAGTTTATGAGCTTCCATCACAAACTCAAGCAGGCTCCGTGGTTACGTGCAGTACTTTGTAGCAATAGGAAAAGGTTGGTTCCTCCAAGGCGCGCCCCAGTGACGAACAATCGATCCAGGAAGTGCGACAGCATCGGAGTGGTGCTTGGATTCGCCCGACGCCACCGGAGGACAAACTGATATCCTTAATGACTACAACACACTGCGATTTTACTCCCAAGTTCTTGTGAGTAGGATTTTGGTTTTAGACCAACCGGACCAGTTGCCTGCCAATTGTTCTCATTTGTTATTTTATAATCATTGTTATATTAAATTAGCTCCTTTTTAGTTAGCCTTGCTTACATTTGTTTATTGTTGTGAATTTGTTGTATGTTTAGTGTGTGTTGTATGTCCATCTGGATAGCAGTTTACACTATAATGTGTTTTTCTGTTTATATTCCACATATGACGTAATATCTGGCCGTGGATAATCTAAATTTCTGGAAGTGCAAGAATTGAAGCAATCCTTTGCATTACAATCCATTTGGACTTCATATAGACTGTCTTTGGACAATTTTGGCGCCGGTTTGTATTTTGCTTTTTTTGTGATCAGACTGATTTTGTCTTTGGGTCAGTAATTCCTGGCAGCCTTGCCTTAACATTTTAAGGATTTTTTGAGTGTTTCACAATTATTTTGCACCACACATTAATATGATTTTTTATAGTTTAGCTTTTAGCGCTAATCACACAGTCCTTTTTTCTTTAATAATTTTAAAATGGCATTTCCTGTCCATTTAAACTGGGTGAGTTAGACAGCATTGTTGCCCGTCGGTATCTGATCTGCCTTTTCCATCCACAAGCATGATGGGGATTTTCTTATGGAAGTCAATAATCTCCTTCACGGAATTAAATTTCTGTAAAATAGCAATATGAAATGTATTATCATGCAGAATTTATTCTAGATAAAATCTAAAATAATGGCCCCAAACAAAATGTATACACTTTTAATAACTACAGTTCAAATATATAAAACTTTTTCTTATAGAAAAAAAAAACCCAGCATTACGAATTGAAATCTTGATTGCTTTGATGTGGCTTTACCTAGAATAAAACATGGTGTGCGCGTCATTATTTAACTTTAGAGGAGGTTCAACTACATTTTAATTAGAGCACAGCACTTACTGTATGTTTAATTTAGTCAATGGTGTATTATGCATTTTTTATCCCCCAATAACACCAAATAGTGGATAATTTAAAGATTCAAAATAAAGGGTGATGCAGGGGTTAAAGGGCGAGGAGAGGGTGAGGAAGAGGTTCAAGGTGAAGGTGGGGAATTGGTTTTTGGCAGAGGTGAGGATGGGGAATGTGTTAAGGGGAAGGTGGGAAAGGGGTTTAGGGTAAGAAAGCTTCAAGAAAGGTTAGACTAAGAAAGGGATTAAGAGTCCCAGGGTGAAAAGGGGTTTAAGAAGAGTCCCAGAAGGTGAAAAGAAATGGTGCTTGTGCCAGTGCCTGTGTTCTTAGTTGCAGATAATTCAAGCAGAGCTTTCTCTTATGGTGCTGCCAGACATGTTACCATCCTCCCTCCATAACTCTCTTCCAGTTGCTCTGAGACAGAAGCTCGGCCAGAAGGGAGGGAGGAGGGTTTCTGTTAACTCAGTGAGACATCTGTAATCTCAAAACTGGCAATATATCATGTCACTTACCTTGAATTTTTATTATAGCAGTTTTACTATGATACTGGGGTAACATGGTAAGTCCATTCTACCTATTTCTTCCAATGTTACGTAAGCCCCTAGTAAGTGCAGGGCAGTAATTCTGTGGGTATTACACCCCACGGTATCCTTCTCTGTGATGGACAGAAGTGAGGTGGTGACTCATGACCTGTGGAGGCCTATCAGGATGGGTTCAGCAGATCATGAGCCCGCCCCTTCTGGAATAATACTAATCAGAGGAGTGTCCCAAAGTTAGTCTTGCTCTGCCTTCCAAGGTAGGAGCATGGGCTGTCAGACTCTCCTATTGCGAGTTTGAGCTGGCCCACTTTAGGCCTAAGGGCCGAAAGAACATCAAGACTCAAGGCCCCATACTATCGGGGCAGCACCATATGAAGTCCTAGGATGTTGGACAATATCATCTTTGCTGTATGTGAGCTGTGCAGCATGTCCAATAAAGCTACCTGTTCATTACCTCTGCCTGGGTGTTAGTTCCTGGGCAGGAGGGGTAAGGAGTGCAGTGGTGGGGACTGACATCCATACACCAAGGATCCCATCACCACTGGAGGTGCTGACACCATGAACCAGAACACAGAGACCACCCAAAAGCCTGTCCTGTTGCCCTTTACCACCACGGCAGACTCAGCTCTTCTGTAATAGCAGGTATGCCTCAGCACCACACTCGGTTAGTAATTCAGTCCTTCTCCCAGGCGGGGGGCATGGGTTACACTGGTATATTGGGTATATTGCCCAACTCCTTTTACTTGATAGTATTTACATATTAGTGAGGAGTTACTAGCTACAACCTAAGTATAGCATACTGACATTCTAACTATACTTATGAATTGTGGTTTTAAGATAGTCAAAATACATCATGCACATTTGCTCAGATATTCAATCAGCTATCTTTGAGTCCCCTATTTAGCAACATTTTCTAGTTAGATCTAAAGTGATGTGGCCAGAAAAGTACAATTGCTGCTTTTTTGTCTCTTGGGACCCCATATTTTCAGAGATGTTCACATGGAATTCCTGGAGATAAAAGAAGATGACAACAAACCAACCAAAGCGGGGAATGCCATGCATCAAGCAAAATTCCCCTCACTGATTGGCAATGACACTGCTGGCCATTATTTTTATCTCCCTCTTCACCAATTAGTAAGCAATAAGCTGTGCCTGAACTGGGAAACGCCCTGTTATAAGTATGCATTAAAAAAATCCCTGTAATGGATGGGTTTGTTGTTTTAAGGACAAAGTTAACAAATGCCTTCAAACAAAAGATTGAGTTGATCTTTACTCCCAATTAACTCTTATATATTTTTACTCTCACTCTACCCAGCATTTTATGGATTTTAGAATGAAGACAAGAATTGATACTGACTCACCAATCTAATGCATATAATAAAGACTTTGCTTAAATAGAGATACTTACTAAACAGAGCTTTGCAATAAGAAACCTTCAACAACTAGAAGACACTTAGCAGCCCTTTAACTGAAATGGGCCATAAGATATCATCCACGGCTGTAAAGTGTGTTTTTATGGCATAACATCACTTACAAAACATGGGCCTTTCTATCAGTCTGTTGTGAGACTATGGACCTTTCATGATGGGGATTTATCATGAGAATTTCCTCATAAGCAATCAGGGGTACTTTCAAAGTACAGAATTTTACCATGGTCTACAGTAGAGAAAATATGTCATGCTTAACAAACAAGTTGTAGTAGCTGTAATGAAATCAAGATTTTTAAAACAAATGATCAGAAATAC
Organism: Ascaphus truei; assembly: GCF_040206685.1. NCBI lineage: Eukaryota > Metazoa > Chordata > Amphibia > Anura > Ascaphidae > Ascaphus > Ascaphus truei. Next base: position 500,275,541 of record NC_134483.1, on the reverse strand, counting down.
TTTTAATAATTTATCTTCCTCTTTAAATATGAAAACCACAAGACGGGTTTTTTTTTTTTTAAATCAGTTATGGTGGATAGAACAATTGTAAAACATGAACAAATACTTAGTTGACTTACATAATTCCCTCTTAGACCTGTTCCAAGCGCATATTGTTGACTGTCTTCCAGGAAACGTATTTTGATGTTGTAGACTTTGCTTCCATTATAAACAGATAAAACATATGGTTCATTGCTTGTTTTGTTTCTACTGCTCCTCACCAAGAATGCACCCTCCTGCATGCAATTTTAATAAAAAGATTTAGATTAAAATGGTCATTTAATTTTACTACACATTGTTTTTGCCAGTGTCCCTATGCTGTGTGAATTTCTTTTGTTTTTGTTATGCTTGTATGTATATGGTTACCACATTTCTCTGCTTAGGTTAGCTTTCCAACGTATTACTTCTTTATGAACATGAATACAACTATATTACAGAAGCATTTTATGTTTGGAAAGTAACTCTCACCAGAGAAGACAGTATTGGAGTATACAAGGTACTTGATCTCATTCTCATAGTTTAGTCTCCCTAGAGAATCTGCACAGTATAAAATAATATCAAATATGTTCTTTCAGATGCCAGTTTGATTCAATATAGTAACCCCCCCCCAACCAACTCCATCCTTCCTACAGTAACAATAATCCAAACTAATGCGATTCCTCTATTAATGTCAATTTGTATGTATCTACTGTGTCTTTATTTATATAGTGCCATTAATGTAAGTAGCGCTTCACAGTAGTAATACACATGACAATCAAATAAATAAGAGATCATGGGAATAAGTGCTTCAGACATACAGTAAAAGTAAAATTTCGGAAGAGGAGTACCTGCTACTAATAACTTAAAATCTATTTGGTAGGTAGGAAGAACGTGAAGAGACAGTAGGAGGGCATTCAGGTAAGTGCGTCTGCAGGGGGCCAAGCTTTATGTATCGTGTATAATATTAGTCACAATGCTACTCATATGCTTCTTTAAGCAAGTGTGTCTTAAGGGTAGATAGAGAGGGTGCTAGTCGGTGTTGTTGAGGGGAAGGGCATTCCAGAGGTGTGGGGAATGTTTATATCTGCATGTCAAAACAGGGGTTACGGTGGTACCATAAACCCGGTGTGTGGTTACAGTTTACTACTATGCTGGTTCTACATTTGTGCATGTCAGGACCAGGAACTGCAGGTGGTGCAAAAGGAAAATAAATAAAGTGAGTGTGCCAGTTTAATATTAACACTGCATTTCAAAACAGCCATATGGTGTTTGTAAGACAGATATTTTTTCCCCAAAATACTACTGTCTTATCTTATGTTCAAACTTACATGATAAACAGGCAGGACATATAGATGCTCAAATAAAAAAAATGTAATTTAAAAAAAAACGTACCTTGCTTTCTTGGAGTAAAACTTGTTCTGCTTTTTTGCGATTAAATTCTCTGATATACCAATTGCACTTAGTTTGGTCCTACAAAATAAAAATACAATTCTGTAAGCCGGTGATTCCCAACCTTTTTTGTTTGGAGGTACACTTGAACGATTTCGTAAAATCTCGGGGAACCCCTATTGGGCTGATACATATTAGGTTCTACAGGGGTAAATCACAACATTTCACACCTTACGAGCGACCACGAGCCTCTATTTCCCACCCTCTACCCATGTATTTCTCTCCCCTTTGTTTCACTCTCCGCCCTCCCTCCTCACATATATTTCTCTCCCCTGCGTCTCACTCTTACTCCCTCTTTTCCTCACTCACTCCATCCCTCTCTCCTCTCACTCGCCCCTACCTTCCGTCAATTACCCCACTCTCACTCAATCCCCCCCACAAAATACATATCAAAAAATCCACCCCCTTAATACATTTAACCCCACCCTGCAATACATAATTTATTTATTTATAAAATATTTTACCAGGAAGTAATACATTGAGAGTTACCTCTCGTTTTCAAGAATGTCCTGGGCACATAATAAAAATACCTCACCAATACATACTGTATTAAAAAGACTCCTGCCGCCCCAATACATTTTAAAAAGACCCCCACCGCCCCAATACATTTTAAAAAGACCCCCACTGCCCCAATACATATCTTCCCCAGCACCCCTCATCTTCATCATCTTCATATACCCAGCCCCTGCATCTCACATCACCCCCCCTGAATCTCACATCACCCCCCCTGAATCTCAAATCACCCTCCGCCAACCTGGATCTCACATCTCCCTCTGAACCCATATGCTTATCTCAGGCGGAAGGAGAGGCTGGTTACCTGTGGTTGCCAGCAGAGGAGGCAGGGGTAGGAGACGGCAGGGGCAAGGTGTGAAGAGAAGAGGGGTGAGTGAGGAGAGGGTGAGGTGCCCCTCAGACACTCAGTGTGATCACAGCCGCACATCTCCTCTCCCAGAGTGCACAGGGACAGTCACTGTAGAACGGCAAGTGCAGGGGGGCAGGGATTACAGCTCCCGCCCCTCACATGACGCGGAAGTCTCTCTCCCTGCCTGCATGCGGGTGAGGGGGGGAGAGCGAGGAAAGCCGCTGCGGGCCGCACAGTAAGTGCTGGTGGCCCGCGGTCCTGGCGGAACCCCTGGGACTGCTGTAAGCATAGTAGGATCTTGGAAGGAAAATGATGTATACTGTATATATAAATAGAAACAAAGCAAGCACTAAAGAAGTACCCAGAATAGTAAAAGAATTCCAGAAAGACGACATGATAATAGTGTGAATTTTTTTTTTTTTTAAATATTTCATTAACAAAACATAGAAAGTATTTGGAATTGCTTCAAATCACATATACTCCACAGATTAGAAAAACATTATGAAGCAATGCTACAACCGTAAACACGTAAATATGTTATATTTTACCTGTGCTGATGTGGCATTGCTTTATGATGTTGTAAAATACATACTGCAAAACATTATGAAGCAATGCTACATCAGTATCAGGTAAAATTAGTTATACATTATTTTATCTATACTGGTGTTTCATTGCTTCATAAAGTGTTGTCATAAATCTGATGAAGGGGTTACCTCTGAAACGTTGTGTTGTATCACTGTAAGTCTGTTATTAAAACTACTAAAAGATTTTGATACTACGCTTGTGTTGACAAGTTGTTTGTGAGTGCGGACGGGATACATTTAATTTTCTTCAATGTTACCTGGAGGGACAGGTTACTGTTTTTCTTCTTTGGTAGAGATGGGCGAATCTGCCGAAATCTGTTTCCCGGATTTTTGCTGATTTTACCCCCAAAATCAGTTTTGCGATGTCAAATCCGCAAAGAATTTGGGCAGTTTCAATCCGTGGTGATTCATCAAAACCCACCATTGTATACAGCCCGTGGACGGATTTGTAGAATCCAATCTGCGGATTCAGCAATACGCTGTGCCGATTCTCAAGACTTCGCCAACGGATTGCTGAATTCATGGATTGGATTCTACAAATACGTCCACGGGTTGCAGAATCCACGGAGTGTATTGGCAATAATAATAAAAAATCCGCAAAGTGCATACTGCCCTTTTTGACATTGATCCACGGACCAAAGGAATTGGCCAATTCGCTGCGGATCAAAATTCGCAAAAAGAATTTGTTCATCTCTTCTCCTTGCACCACTTGATGATTGTTCCAGAGAAAGAAAATCTTAAGACTGATCTGGTGAGTGGGTTTGCCATATTAAGTTCTGAGAAATTAAAAGTGAAGAAATGTACAGTATTTGGCATTGCCTTAGTGATGTTTGTATCATATGATAAACACAAGCACAGAAACATTCCAACCATTAATCTGCAGATTATACATTTGAAATAAAATCAGCCTCATATATTCTATTGTACCTGACTTGTCAAAAGGCACAATAATAAAATAGAGACACAATAGTAATTATAGTAATACTGTGGTAATAAAAATGTATGGTATGTCAATATGTAACAAAATTGATTGCTGTGGTATTAGTATGTCCAGGTGCTGGGGTTGGAGAAATGTTAATATGAAGCTGCCACATGTAAAACCGACTTATGTGCAGAAGAACACGCACCCCCTATTTCTGGCTGCACTTCTAATTATGCTATAGCGAGGCTACAAAAGACAACTGGGAGCATGTCTGGCAAACCTGTGAGAGCCGAGTCTACATGTGACAGCTTTAAAAGATTTGATCTCTCCCTGTGACGATCGGGCACAGGCTCCACCCCCGTCAAGCTCAGATTAGCCTGATTGACTCCAGCCTGATTTCTGTCTGCTGTGCAGTCCTGCGTCTGATTGCATGATCCTGCTATTTAGCCTTAGCCATTCTACCAGGGAGTTGGCTGAGCATAATCCGTTTTGTTGTCATGGTGGTCGCAAGCACTCTGTCTCACCTTGCCCCATGTGATTTCTCTGACTTCGCTGACTTCTCCTACCCTCGACCCTGCTAGTGACCCCTATGATCCATACCTCACCAATCTTGGAACCCGGCTAATAACTCCTCTGATCCAAACCTCTCCAATCCTCGACCTCGGCTAGTGACCCCTATGATCCATACCTCTCCAATCCTCGACCTCGGCTAGTGACCCCTATGATCCGCACCTCTCCTATCCAGACCCTGCTACCCATGATTACAAAACTCGCAATCCAGATGCGGCTTCGTGGTTCCAGGTCAGTGTATCCGGTCCCCGTCTCGGCCTCGTCGTACTGTTCTGTTTGCGGCAAGTACTCGTTTCACTTCCATGGTGAAGTGATAAGGTATAGAAAGGTGCACTCAAAATTAAATTGTGATATGCGACAATGTTATGATATGGTTCATGGAATAACCAAATGGCTAAATTGCTAGGAGAAAATGCTGTAAACTAGAAGTTGCAGCTAGTAAATAAATGTTAGCTCAAGAACATCAAAGTAGAAGTTCTAAAGGAATATACCAGCGCAAAAATAAAATATAAAATAAACACATAATAAAACAGCACATATGCAAGTGCTACAAAGAGAATTGGCAGTGATACATTATTACCAGACTCCCATAGACATCATCAGATGGATTGAAGTTTCTGAAATAAACCAAGCTTTAGCTGTAGGTTGTAAGTCCACATATGTATAGATGTTATTGCCGGAAGGGAAGTCACCCACTCCCAACTGGGTATTAAGCACAGTACCATTAGAGATGGAGGAAAGAGGCGCAAGTCCAGCCTCACATGACCCACAACCACTGTCACTCCATCAGGGGAAACACTCACAGCGCAGCAGATGAAGGTCAGCTCCGGTAGGTAATGCACCTGCTCCCAGTCCTCCGCAGTGTGCTCTGCAAGTCTCCGTCAGCTGAGCATCGATGGGTGTGGACAAAATTACCTTTACTGCCTCCACAGCTGAGATAGAAAAGCTCAAGGCAGCAGCATTGCTTGGACAGTCGGCAGCCAAAAAGGCAGCTAGAAAGGCAATTTATACCTGATACTGCTGCGGCCAAGCTCAGTCTAAAGGAAGACGGGAACTGGCTGGGATCGCAGCGGGCTAGCCGCGGGTCCATTCTCCGTTTTAAAAATGGAGTTTCCCGCGCGGCGGGCGCTTCAATAGATAAGCGCTAATGGGGCTTTCTATTGAAAGCGCCCGAGGCGCGGGAAAAAACGGCCGAAACCCGGCCCGATTTCGTCCGGAGACTGACGCGCGACGCCCGCGCTATTTTAAAACTGCGGTGGCGGCCGCATTAGAGTCAGCTCGGCCGCCACTGTATAAATCAGACAGAAAGCAGGGGCCTTCCCTACCGTCTATAACATCTATATATGTGTGGACTAACAACTTCCGCTAAAGCTTGGCATTCTTCTCCAGAAACTTCAATCCATCTGTTGATGTCTATGTGAGTCTAGTAATAATGTATCACTGCCAATCCCTTTGTAGCACTTGCATATGTGTGGTTTTATTATGTTTATTTTTTGTTCTCCAATTTTATTGGTTTTTAACATGCATACGTTGTGCCACAAACCATTGTTCTGAATACCAACTTTTTTTTATCAATAACACAATACACACACAAGACATCTACTAGGGACTACCTTCAAACACTGGACATGACATACCAGACAATGGACATTGGGGAAAGGACAGTGGGGGAGGGGAACAGTGGGAGGGCGGGGGGGGTCTATCGCATTCTTTGCATGGGTTTTGGCACTTTCTTCGGTTCATGGTTTGTCTCTTATTTCTCCTAGGGTCTTTCTCTCTATTCCCTTCTCTTTTCTTGTTATTACTCTGTCAGGGCTGTCGTCAATGTTGAGCCTACCTGTCCGTTACTATGTGGTATCGGATCCTGCGCAATCAAGGGAGAACGCATTTGCTTCTATCATTGTAATATTGCGGAGGTATCCACCCCTGGGATATCTGTCTGGGCCAAACATGGCGTCCAGACTTTTAGAAAATTTGAGCCGGTGTCGTTGACTAAACTCATCAGCTGTTCCATCCGGCAGACGTGCCAAATCCTGTTTCTAATTTTGGGGATGACTGGTAATTAATTTTGCTTCCATAATGCTGCGATCTCGCATCTTGTGGCTGTTGCGAAATGCACGATTAATTTTTGCATCGCATTTGACAGACCCTGGATCCGCCTGCCCAATAGGAACACCCACGGGTCCAGGGGGATCTCCAAATTGAGTATCCTTTGTAACCATTCTCTAATTTGTTCCCAAATTGGGACCAGTTTTGTGCAAGACCACAGCATATGTCTCAATCAAATCCGCTACTTCCCAGCATTGCTTTGGCAGAGCGGGGAGTATCCTTTGACAAATTTAGCTAATCTTGATGGGGTGTAATAAGGACTTTATATGCGTTCTCCTTTAATGTGGTGCAAACCGAGCTTTTTGCTGCTGCCTGCAGGACCCTGTCTGATTCCTCATCCTCTAACGCCAGGGTGGGCAACCCTGGTGCCATTCGCCACTTATTTTTGTGGTTTTTATTCATTGAAATTGAAATTAGAGAGGGGGGCACGGAGCACTTAGCCTATGCGACCATGCTCCTTGCCATCGCGCATGCGTCTCTATTATGTTTATTTTATATCTTACTAAAGAATTTTTTCTGAAGTTTGCGCTGGTATATTCCTTTACCACTCCCATGGTGTCATGTCGTGACTGTTTCTACATAGAAGACCTCAGTGGATTAAGGCACCTTTTGGCTGCTCTGGTTTTCCAGGGTTCACCATTCACTCCCAGTCGTGACCTGCCTTCCTCATGGGGTAGGACAACCCCATAACTTTAGGGCAGTCCTGCCCTTAAGTACAGCCAGGGGGCGGGCATCCAGTTGGCCCAGCCACAACAAGATATGCCACCCCCTGCTGTCACTCAAACGCAGCACCAAAGTATGAAGGGAGAAAACCCCATGATAACTACTGAACACCAGGGTTTACTACCAGCCCATTGGGTAGATTTAGTAGCCATGGGGTACCCTGCTACACGTAATTAGCAACCCTACGCATTTCTTCAGGTCGCCCTGATGAAGTCGAATAGGCATAACATGCCTGATTTCATGCCATGTTTGTGAGTGAGCTATTTTTACCTGTCCAGCCCATTAAATTGTGTATCAGTAATACACTAGGAGTGTGCCCGTTCTTCTTTTTGTTTTAGTATATATTAAATGTGGTTAACGTAACGATAAGTCGTAACGCATATCTACAATGGGGATTAGCTATACGACATCCTCGCATTAACCTTAAAAATATTGTATAGCTAACATTAAACTAACACCAGGCTTTACCTAACAATGCAGATTGTCAAAGCTCCGTTGGTGCTACTATAGCGTGCAGTCTACCAGTTATCTGTGGTCCACTTCTGTCAGTTTAACCCTCACATGCTTTCTGTCAGTTTAACCCTCATTTGAATTCCTATAGTCAGTTGACTGTGCATATCAGTTTAACACTCTATAATGAGAGCCTTATCATCAATGTGGTAGTGTAATGCAAGAGAAAAGAAAACGCGACAGAGGTGCGGAATACAGAGCTGTATTTCGATGTGTTCATAAAGTTTACCAAACTTCACGGTCTGTTCGAAAAGGAAACACATTTTTCCATTATACGGACATAAACCAAAAATTACACCACAACCTAAGTTTGTGCGAAATTTTAGAATTGGTATTCTTTTTTGTCATGGAAATACCTATAGTATGAACACAATAGTGACTCTTACAGGAAAGCCAAACAATACCGTAACTGACTGGTTTAATATGTGCCGAGAGGTGTGTGGAGCCATCGTTTCTCATCGTGCTCGAGGTAAGTTGGTTGGCGCAGATGATAACCCCATCCAAATTGATGAAGCAAGATTTGCTGATCAGTGAAAATATAATCGTGGAAGAATGCTAAACGGCGATAACGCTCCTCTTTCCAAAGATGCAGATGCAGATTTGCAAAACAACAGGAACCATGGACGTAGAATTGATGGGCCTTGGGTTTTTGGTCTCAAGCAAGGCTCCGATGGTCGGTATTTTTATGTGCATCGGCGTGATAGAGACACTCTGATACCAATTATTCAGCGGGAATGTGAAATTGGTTCAGTGATTCATTCCGACGAGTGGCCTGCATATGGAAATTTAAATGCCATCGGTTACAGGCATTTTACGGCGAACCATCAAGAAAATTACGTGGATCCAGTGTCAGGAGTAAACACGCAAGGGATTGAAAGGTCGTGGATGGATGCCAAAATACGCATTTTGAAGAAAATGAGAGCCGTTTCTAATGAGCTATTTCAATCACACCTTGATCACATTTGCTGGAAAGTGCTAAGAAAGGATGCAGAAGATTTGTTTTTACAATTTCTTAAAGACATGCGAAGTGTTTATCGTTACAAACCAATGAGCTATATTGTTCCTTTGTAGTATAATAAAAAGTAATACATACCATATTGTTCCTTTGTTTAGTAGATAAAGTAGACTGCACGCTATAGTAGAACAGTAGAAGTAGACTGCACGCTATAGTAGAACAGTAGAAGTAGACTGCACGCTATAATAGAACAGTAGAAGTAGACTGCACGCTATAATATAGTAGTTAATGTTAGTGCATGGAAATAATGCTATGATAATTAGGTTGCAACAAAACATGACATTACTCACATTTTACTCACATCCAGGCCATCATTATCATAGTGTTATTTCTGGGAATAGCTTACAAGCAAAAAGGGCAGGTCTTAAGTGCTAACCACATGATTGTACTGAGTGTAGGACTTAACCCTTTCATTACATGTGTCATACAAAAATATATATGATGGAATTGAGAGAGCTCTTATGCTCTCCAGCCCCTGTTGCATAGCCCACATGAGGCAATTTATGGCTACCTCAATCGGCCCCATGCCATTTAGCACAGCACTGATGTGCTGCTGTGTAGTATTGCAGCAACCAGAGCACAGCCAGTCACTTGTAAGAAAAATAACCCCAGGCAGATTGAAGCATTAGTAGATCAGCTATTTATTGCAGACTTCCCAAAAGCAGGAGCTACATGAACGCACCACCTACGCGTTTCATGCCGAAGCACTTTGTCAAGGTGAGAAGGTAACCGATTTACAAGCGGTTTACCTGGTAGACCAGCCGCGGCAACGTGGTGACGTCATCAGCATGCGACCGTCAACCGAGTTGCAATGACGCAAAGTACGACCCTATTAGCCCAGCAGATCAACTGGCATGCTTTTTTTCTAAAACAAAAACTTTATTCATACAAGGAATATAAACAATTGACAAACTTAATAAAACCACACAAATCCAATAATGAGAATCAGATTAGAATAAACAAAAACAAACTAAATTAAATTAATTACAAACACTACCTCTGCTAAGAGTTAAATGTAAGGATAACACCTAGATGATATGATAAGTTAGTACCAATGTATGTATAGAACGCTTGTAAATCAGTTACCTTCTAACTCTCTTCACTCACAGACTGCACACCGTGGATGATTTGGCAGTGGATGTGTTCCTGCAAAGGATAAAGGTAATGTGCCATAGTGCCATGTAATTATTCCTGTTACACACGACAACTGCTGCTTATATTCATTACTATGTGGGTTATATAAATGTGCCATTATTTGTGGTCATCAAGTGGATGCAACTAGGCACAGGGTCCCATCAATTTCATTAATTTGAGGGATGGACACTATATAAGCATCCTGACGCTTACTGGATTTATTAATACAAGTGATTATAGTCACATTTGATTCTTGGAGCACCACAGTATCCATTACTGAACTGATGTACTGCTGCCTGATATGGGTGGTGATGCAGTAGTGGCAGCGGTGGCTGCTTGCTCCCTGTGTGTGTGTGAGCATGTGTGAGCATTCCTCCATCCACAGTGATGTTGCCTCAATCTGTCCAAGTTGGGCAGTTAGATTGTGGAAGCTGCATTGTTGTATCACCAGCGACTCCTGCTGATGGGCCAGAAAGATGCTATCAACTATAGGTGCTGGGGCATCTGAGTGAAGCAGGATTGTCAGCTGGAGCAGCGGCTGATGTAACTGGTGTGGCAGCTATAGCAGTGGCTTCTACTTGAGGAACCTCTCTTAGGGAGGTACAGGCTATACATCCTCAAGTCTAGGAGGTGCAGTCTCTGCCACTGGATATCTGTGTGATGGACCTGAAAATCCTCCCATCATATCATCAAATACGTTCATACAGAATGTTGGTACATGTAAGCACATTTGTATAGATTTGGATTATCTAAACAGCCATTTTTGAACATGTCTCTTTATTAATAGAACATTTTAGCAGTGCAATATATGAAGGTCCTGATCCACAAACTGTTGCTAAACTTTAGAAGGCCTTTATACCATTCACAGGAATGTGAGTTGAAGCATGTGTAGCCAGGTCCCCCCTGCCAGTCCAGCCCCCCCTCACCTTGCTGGCGATTGCAGGGGCCGCCGAGCCCAATGGCGGTCCCGTCGGGCGGCCGCAAGAGTGGGGGCGGTAGGATCTGCTTTGGGGGATTGCCGGGGACGCGCACGGCCCGTTGCTAGGGCCGCGATCGCGTTGCGAGGACTCCCGGCGCTCCCGAAGCAGGGCGGCAGGGCGCCACCATTCTCTAAGTGTTCGTGCATGCGCAGTAAAGATCTTGGTGCGGTGGCCAGCAGGAAGTTCGCGCATGCGCAGGAAACGCGCGCAAAGGAGGGCCAATCAGGAGAGGGCTCACAGAAGTGACTACATCTCCCATGAGCCTCAGGAGCGCCCCACGTGACCCCGGGGAGCCAATAGGGCTACAGCATCTCCCTGCAGAGGAGAATAGATACATTTCGCGGGCTTGGAGCACGCTAGTCAGTCAGAGCCAGGAGCAGCCAGGGGAAGGAGGTAGGGTGCAGGAGTCAGTGACTCCCTGCACTAGTTCAGCAGCCCCCGAGGCCCGAGATAGCCCTGAGCCACCCAGTAGAGTGAATTGTGTCAGGGATAGGCCCTAGGTTAGGGACCCTGTCACTTACTATCCAGAGCCAGTTAGGGACACAGCGGAAGCCGCGTGTCCATCCAGAGGCAAGGGCCCAGACCTTCGCTGTCGCTGCCGCAGCCATCCGGGTGGGATCGCACCGGACGGTAGTTCCTGCATTCAGCCGACATCAGGATCCTTTGTGAAGCTCCTTGGCAGGCCCGGGCACCAGAGTGCCCGGCAGGTAATCCACAAGTGCACCAACGAGTCCTACCATATTTACACGGGACACAGTGGCTGCGCAGTCACACATACATATCTCACTTGAAGGGTGAGGTAATACTGTGTGGGGTTACTGGACACTGGGTGGGATCATCCAGTGGAGGTAGAGTCCTGCGAGACGCAGTAGTTAGTGTCTCCTCTAGTGAGGGACACCTGTTGATTTATTGATTGTTATGCATGAGTACGGTCACACTAGTAAAGGCATTAGTTGTTACCCATACTGTGTGTTGAGTGAAATATATTGTCCTGCGAGGAACCACTCCCCCTCTGGTGGGAGCCATCGCAGGTGGAGGCGCTGCACCGAGTACAGGGTTACTCATATTATACTTGCCCCAGGTTCCCCGTGGCGGAAGCTCAGCCCTCCTGTGAGCCTAACAGGTAAAGCACCACACCAGGTAACATTAGGTTCCCCTTACATACGCCATATCTGCGATTGAGGTGGGGGGAATACCCGTTACACATGCTATCGTTTAACACCCTTTCGTTGAGCAATGACATTTATACTGACCTCTCAGTTTCAAGTAACTCCTGGACACTAAGTTACATTAATTAATTGAAAGGTGACTATTTCTATCATCTTTGTATAGCATAGCCTATGACCGCTATTCTTCTTCTGGGTCCTCACAGTTGTAAGTCCTGATAATGTGAAGGGTTAGATTCTCTCATGCAGGCCTAGCTTGTTGTTGCAGCCTGGATACACTGGCTGTATCCAGGGGCGGGCCTAGCAACAACCTAACAGTGTCATCCTGGGGAGTATACTGGTTGGGTTACATGCAATTAATGTGATGCCTATCAGTATCAAACCTGCACTGTTATGGGGCAGGGTTCAAGCCCATCCCCTGGGAATATACTGACATTCTCCCAGAAGGTATAGTCAGTCTGTCTCCCCTCCCCGTGAGGAATGGGAGTGTGTGTGGGATATCCTGAGCACTACCAGGGATACGAATCAAGATGGGGCCTGCAGGGCCTTATCCCTATTGTAGGGCTGTATCTTCTGTATGACTTCGACTGTACTGAATAAAGAACCAGTTGCCCTATAATCCATTGTGGTTACTGCCTGGACCAGAACATAGTGTCAGTAGGGACCATCCTGCAGACACAAGATCCATGCGGGCTGGAGGCGCTGCCAACGAGTGAAGTACCTGAAAGCCTGTTCTGATTCTCCCGACATCATCGCGGGGCCACTCAGCCCTCCTGTTACCTCACAGGTATGCACCATTCTACACCAAAGACACTAGTAGCTGACCAAATCTCACTTAGGGTGGGGGCAAAGGGGCTAAATTTGCAATAGCAAACATCAGAAGTCTGAAATGCATTGAGACAGGAATATGGTTTGAGGGACAAAGCAATGGGCGATCGTTAGCAGGAGTAAAAGCACCAAGATTAATCAGTGGCTCAGTGTGTCAAGGCACTGACACTGAAAACGAGGACACTGAGTTTGAAGCAGGGGGATCTGGTTCAAATCCCTTTGTCAGCTCCTTGTGACCTTGGGGAAGCCACTTTATCTCCCTGTGCCTCAGGTACCAAAAACATAGATTGTAAACTAAAAAAAAAACATAATAAAAAATACAATACATCACATTGAAATAAAAAAACAACAACATTTGCCTAAAAATGCATTGCTTGTCACTGTTTATCTATACCCCAAAAGGGGCATAGATAAACACATTGGAAGTCAATGCGCATCAAAACAAATTCCACAATTAAATAGAATACAATCACACGTGTTTCTTACCTTTGATGTCTTCACCCCCGTCCTACGGGAGCACCAACTATTGACCCTCGATGCAATGCTCCCCAACAGCTGATGCAAAGAAGTCTGTGATCATATCTTGATTGCAGAGAAGTTGCCCGGTGAGTTCTTCATTATTTTTTTCTTTCTTTTCTTTCCTTCTTTCTTCTTTCTTGTAATTCAATGGGGTGGATCCTCAAAAGCCGTTAAGTCCATCTTCTTTATCTGTCCATTGTAATCCAATTTGGGATGTATGTTGTCCAGTCAGCTTCTTGGCATCAAATGAGACACAATGGATGACCCCCAATCCTATTGGTTAAAGAATCATGTGATGGCAGCCAGTTTTTTTTAAAGGATGTGACATCATCCACAGATCCCCCCCAAAAAGTGGTTTACTACAACCAATAGGATAACCCTCAATCCTATTGGTTCTAGTACCATGTGATGGCAGCCATTTTGTTTTTGGTGATGTGATCTAAAAGGGAAGGAAGCAGAACCTTTCTGATTGGCTGGTGTCTCTCCCTTTTGATGATGTCACATCCGTTTAAAAAAAAAAAAAAGGAACCTGTTACATGGTACTCCAGCCAATCAGATTGGTTGGGTACCAATTGAACCTCAAATGTAACATCACAGGCCTTTTATAAGGCCTATCACGTCTCATTTGATGCCAGGAAGCTGACGGGACAACATCTGTACTCAATTGGATTACAATGGACATATAAAGATGAAGATAAAGAAGAAGATGGACTTATCGTCTGTTGAGGAACACTACGTTGAGTGTCAACTCGTTGTTGATGAACTCTGAATCGGATGGTGAAGACATCAAATGTAAGAAAAACATTTATTGTATTTTGTTTCATTGCGCTTTTCTTGCTGCTTGTTTTTTTTGTGTTTTTTTGCTGCTTGCTTTTTCTAAATATGTTTTTTTGATGCTTGCTTTTTCTAAATGTGTTTTTTTGACGATTGTTTTTTTTATTGTGTTTTTTGATTCTTGATTTGTTTAATTGGGTTTGTTTTACTCTTGTTTTTTTATTATTGTATTTTTTGCTGATTGTTTTTTGTTATTGTGTTTTTTTTATTCTTGATTTGTTTATTTGGGTTTTTTTTATTCTTGTTTTTTATTGTGTGTTTTTGATTCTTGATTTGTTTAATTGGGTTTCTTTTTTTATAATTTTTATTATATGGTTTTTTCATTCTTGGTTATTTTTAATTGTGTTTTTTGGCTGATGTTTTTTTTTATTTGTGTTGTATTTTTGGTGATGGTATTTTTTTTTAGGTTGTCCATTGACTGCAATAGTGGCTAATCATGCCCATATTATATGGGAATGATGTACCACTGTGCCAATCAATGGGTAGAGGGTGGTGGTAATTGCCCCAGGGAGGGTGGTTAGGCCTCCCGGTTGTGTAGCAGGAGGGGGGTTAACCCCTTAATTACCATAGTGGTTATTAACCGTTAAGGTGATTAAGGGGGTAATTTTGTTGGTGCCCACTGAAGAAGAGGAAGATGAGGATGGCCTTCATTCTGGAAGGGGTAAGTAGAACTTTAATTTACTATATGCTATTTGGTAAAAAATTGTTGTATAGTGTTTTTTTATTGAAAGTCTTGCATTGCATATAATTGGCAACATTTGTTCAGATCATAAATGGTCAATATTTTCTTTGGTCATAAAAGCAGGATATCTCCCATTTACAGATTTATGGCTTTCACCTTTTTATTTTATATAAAGCTAAATTACTAACTTTGGTCAGTACATTGTTTCAGTTTAACATTTCTTTAACAGTAAAACATTTATTTCCTAGAACTTTTGTACTATATGAAAGATAAGCTCAAATAAATGTTTTTTTTTTAATGGGCAAATGAACTATTATCCAGATATGGACAATAGGATTTTGCCCATCACTGTACTGTATGTGTGTTTACGGTGTTCATTGTATTGATACTTGTATTGTAATGTTTATTGGGGACAGAGGAGGTGGGGGTGAAGGGGGTAGTTGTCCCAAGGTGGGTGAGCAGTGGGAGGGGTTAATACTTTCATTACCATACCAGTCACTACCGCTAAGGTAAAGAAGGGGCTAACGCTTCCTGGTAGATCATGGTGTAAGTACCCCTTCACTCCCCCCTTCTGCTCCCAATAAACCAGGTATTTTTGCTTAACCCCTTCATTGCCTTAGCGGTTAGCCGCTAAGGTAATGAAGCTGCAATAATTTTATTTTAATAGTACAATATTGTAGCAGGGGGTCTCCGGAGCTGAATCGCATTGATTTCAGGTCCGGGGACCCCCTGCTTCCCGAGTTACAGGCCCTATTATGGGGTGCAGGTATCCCTCTGGTTTGTTTAAATCCTCTGATCACGTGGGAGAATTTAAACATGGAGACGTGGGAGAATTTAAACATGGCCATCGGGATACCGGCACCCCATAGCGGGGCCTGAACTCGGGAAGCAGGGGGTCCCAGGACCACAATTAATGTGGTTCAGATCCGGAAACCCCTTGCTACAATACTGTATTACTGAAATAAAATAAAACCCGCACGATCGCCTGTTAGAGGCGCGCCAGTAGAGTGACTTATTCGTCTATCTCTTACTGCGCATCTCTTACAGACAGGTGGAACCCGGTAGGATTCACACAGCGTGAGTCCTATTTAAACGCAGGGAAACCAGTTGTGTTAATCCGATGGTCCATTACAGCACGCTGTGGACCATGTTGCAGAGTTCTCGGCAAATTGGTCAGGGTTTTGACCCATGATGTGGTAGAGAACAGGCTGCTACATCTGTGCTTCGTTTTTTAGATATTGTTTGTGTGTTAGATTTTATTTACATACTGTACGGGACAGCCTATTTTTCAAAGTCTCCCAATTTCAACACTGGGACAAAAAAAAAATTTTTTTTTGTAGCAACATTTCTGCATAGATACAGTAATTATTGAAGAATATGGCAAAACAACAACAGATTTTTAACAAACGGTATTTTGTTTTTGGATGATTTTGCAGTGCAAAACTGGCAGTTTCATGAATAGGCCTCTTTAAATTGAGAAAATATAATAAAAGAAAACTTTAAATGCATGTGTACAATTCGACATTCTCAATCTCTTATGTAATACAATCAACTATAATACAATTGCACACAGTGAGTGTAATCTTGTTTTTGACTCATAAATTACATTTGCTATTACCTCTTCATAAGGTTCACAAGGAAAATCATCTGACTGGATGTTTGAAGTTATTTCTGTTCTACTTTTCCCAGCTTTTGATGTTGTATTAATGTAACATGGTTTATTTGATGAAGAACCTATAAAAAAAAAGACAAATGTCTTAATTAGCTTTATTGAAGGACATTGATTAACATTTGTGTTTCATTATTATCTATGATACAAAACAAATTTGTATCTGTTACTACATTTTAATCAAAATAAGAATTCGGTAAAACAAGCTATAGTTTGAAGCATTTTCACATTCACTATTTAGTGCTCCACAAACATTATTCAGGTTACATGGGAATATCTCTGACAGATACAAAGATGCATGGAGAGAACAGCAAAGCTGGTGGTGCACAGCCTGGACAAACAAAGTACCCGATGCAAGACCATAGCATATCAAAATAATTTATTGTAACATAGACTTACATAAAAAGGGAACAAACCTTTGTCTCTAAAGCGTTTTGTGCCCCGTGGTGCTTTCTGATAGTCAGTGAACAGATGAAGAAAAAAGGCAGTGCACTGCCTAGAAAAACAGGAGGAGGCTCACGGAAGCAAAAAAACACTTTATTCCATTTAAGGGATCAGACAAAGCCCCCCATTGCCACAGTATGTATCCCACCTACGCATTTCGGGCCATATGCCCTTTATCAAGGTGTATCAATATATAGTCAGTGAAGCCTATCACAGCCCCCTCCCCCCAGTCAAGCACTGGAATAGCTCACCCCTAGGAGACTGAGGAGAAATCCTACTGCCGACACCAAGGAAACAAAAATGATGATTGCAGTTACTCTGGTGTGGGCCCTTCCGGAGTGTCCCGAACATGAATGTGTACATAACAGGGGACTGGGATAGGCTTTACTCATACGTTGATAAAGCTCGAGGGGGTGCGAAACATGTTATAAACAGAGGGGAAAAAATAAAATGAGTGTCCTTGGGACTTCCATTCCACCTTTTGTGTCACAGATGAAGCAGTTAGAACATACAGAACAACCCAAGCACTGTACCCACACAGATGTGATGTCTGCAATTCGAAATACTGTATTAGTGCTGGCTTGTTTACGTCCTCACAAAATAACTACAACCACCATCACTCAACTTCCCAACCTCCTCTTTTGCCACGAATATTCAACTAGTAGACATTATTTTCACTGTCTACTGTGTGTGTGTATTTTTGTGGGTTTTTGTCATACTCCAATCGCAACTCCACAAGCCAAATGGTGTGTGCCCTTTTTAAGTGATGATGTCAATTATTAACAAATATTTAGATTATGTTGATCCTGATAATTATCATCACTGTCAGCTACACAATCAGGAATGCATTACCACTGCAATCAACGTCAAATGTTCCTTTTCAGTTTGATGAATACCAACGTCTCAATGTTTTTTGGGCAATAACCTCCTGCAACTGACATTTCAAGGTTACCAGTGGTGCTAAATACTCTTTCACAGTACACATTAGAGAGTTGACTACTTAAATAAACCATAGCCAGTTTGAAGGTGGGTGAAGGGGGTAGTCGCCCCAGGGTGGGTGGTTAGGCCTCTCGGGGGGGTAGTGGGAGAGATTTCCACTAAATTCTCTTAGCAGTAGTAACCGCTAAAGTAATTTAGGGTTAAGTCCTCCCGCAACCCTCCCGATAGGCCTAATCACCCACTCTTGGGCAAAAACACCCACCTCCTACACAACCAACAAACAAGTGCTATGGTTTAACTGATTCATTACCTTAGCAGATATCCTCTAAGGTAATGAAGCTGCTTTTATTGTATTTTAATTACACAGGATTGATTTAGCGAGTCTCTGGAGCTTAACCGCATTCATTTCAGCCCCAGGGACCCCCTGCTTCCAGAGTTACAGGCCCCGGTGTGGGGTGCTGGTATCTCCGCCAAGTTTCATTCCCCTGCATCACGTGACCAGGACATTTAAACTTGGCAGAGATACCGGCACCAGGGGCCTGTAACTCGGGAAGGAGGGGGTTCTTGGAGCTCAAATGAATGCGGTTCATCCCTTGATACTCTTGCTTCAATCCTATTTTATTAAAATAAAATAAAAGCAGCGCAATCGCCTGTTAGATATGCGCAGATAGAATGACTGATTCCATCTACTCTCACTGCACATCTCTTCCAGACTGATGCAGCCCAGTAAGAGTCACGCAGTGGGAGTCCATTCACAATCAGGGACACCCGCTGTGTTAATCCTGATGGACAATTATTCTGGTCGCAGATATTCCATGAGCAGGCAGTTGTCAGTCAGTTGCCAGCTGCGATTTCCTGGCCAACTACGTGACAAACCATCTGACGACATCTATATAATATCATATCGGATCATACGAAAATGAATGGGAATAAGGGATGGGTTACAACCGACGCTTAAACTCCATTCTTACTCCACTGTCACTCCATGTCACTATGTGTCAAATTTGCGTGTCAAACGCGAGCAAACATTAAATGTGCAGGTAGCAGGGGAGGGATGCACCTCCTGTAAAGACTGAGCGACAATTAGTTAGACTGCATCTAGATATATATATATATACATATCTTTAGATATATCTACGGATATTTCTAGATATATCTTTAGGTATAGATATATTGGGACTAAAAAATAAAAGGGCACAAAACGTAACCTGTGTAGTAGTTTTAATGATAAATAAAAGTTAAAGGAATAACCAAAAACACACTTGCATACTGTAGTCCATATCTTTTGTTTAAACAAATTATGATACAGGTTTGAAGCAGGGGGTCTCCCTTCAGCTCCGGAGACTCCCTTCTTCCCGAGATACTTACTTCCATAATGAGTGCCGGTAGCCACAACAGAGTTCACACTATGGCTTATTTTCAAGGCTCCTGTGCCTTGCAGGCATTACATCATCCGGTGCGGCTTTCTATTGGTCCATGTGTCAGGGGGCTTTATACTGCAGAAAACTGCAGAGAGATACCGGCACCCTACTTCAGACGTAAGTATATCTGGAAGCAGGGGGTTCTTGGAGCTGAAATAAACGGGGTTGATCTCCTGAGAGCCCCTACTTCAATCCTGTATTAAAAAATGAAATTAAAAACTACTTTGCTTGCTCCTTTAAAACTATATACTGTATATATATATATATAACTTTTTCTTCATTACATAAATTACATAGTTACATAGTAGATGAGGTTGAAAAAAGACATCTGTTCATACAGCTCAACCTATGCCGAATTTAGACGACAGATACTCTATATCCCTACTTACAGTATGTTGATCCAGAGGAAGGCAAACAAAATATCATCCAATGATATCTCATAAGGGGAAAATAAATTCCTTCCTGACTCCAAGAATTGACAATCAGATTACTCCCTGGATCAATATCCTTCCCATGTTCACTTCTACAAAACTATTGTATCTGCCATCACATTTTCCATGGGTAATGAATTCCAAATTTTCACTACCCTTACTGTAAAGAACCCTTTCCTTTGTTGCTGTGGAAATCTCCTTTCTTTCAACCCTAAGGCTAGGTCCCCACTGCAGGCGGCGGCGCGCGGTAGTGTGCACACCTCCCAGTAGCCCCTTACCTCCTCCCTAGCTGTCCCTGGTGATGCCTCGCTTCCTGGCTCACTGCATACTGTGACGCGTCAGCCAAGAGGGGCTACAACAGGATTGTGATCCCGTGCGGTGATGCCTCACATGGTGTGCCAGGGAGCCAATCAGGAACATGTTTATTTGATTACTATTATTATGGCTGCTGGTAGCTATTAAATATTGGGGGGGGGGAGGGGAATGGTGCAGGCTGTGTCATGTCGATGCAGAGAATTGCATCTGACTGGGCTATAACGGAAGTTTTTTTTTCCCCTTTTCAGCCCCAGTGCTAATAATAAAGCAGCTGCACTGTGCCTGCTTTCAGGAAAAACATCGGGGGGGGGGGAATGTTGATGCAAACTCCCCCTCCCTCCCATCATGGTCACGCTCACCTGACCAATTTTGGCCACGCCCCCCCCCTGTACCTAAAAAAAAAATCTCCCTACAGACCGCAGATCGCGGTGAATTGCTGTGCACGCGCAACAACGTTGCTTCAGTTCATTGAGGTTTGTGGGTTTTTGTCATACTCCAATCGCAACTCCACAAGCCAAATGGTGTGTGCCCTTTTTAAGTGATGATGTCAATTATTAATAAGTATTTAGATTATGTTGATCTGCTCTCATTAAAAGCAGGTGTAGTGTAGTACTATGAAGGGTGTAGATCCAGAAGGTTTCTCTCATACAGAGGGTCTTGAACCTCTCCCCCCCAAGATAGTGGGGGGATGTGCTCAAGTCCCATGATACTCAAAAATTTGGGATCTTGCTATGATGTAGACAAATGTTTAGAAGCACCATATGTGGAGAAACCCTTGATTACATTCCTCCTATGCTCCAAAATCCATTTTATTCATAGGGCATTCACACATGTAGATGAGGAGTACTTGGTAAATTAACATGTGATATTGTTACATGTGTGCCCTCATAACACTTGTGCCCCTCAAATCTTGGTCCTGGATAAATTAATTCTAGACATATTATGTTAGCCATAGCTATCATGCTTGAAATAATCTCTTTTAAAGTAATTTATGGTACTTATTTGCCAGAACATAGTTGAAAATTAGACGTCACTCTATTCTGATATACAGTAGTCAAATGAAAAGGCTAATAAACTATAGTGTGCCTTAGGAGTCATTCGTGTGCATGTGAGAAAAGGACTTCTAGCATTTTGCAACAATTTGTGAATCTGGTCCTTTATATTCTACTGCTAATATGTTCTATAATTGAAGAGACATATGTAAAAATGGCTGTTTGGTCTAAGAAAATCCATCCAAATGTGCTTACATGTACTCAAGTTTATTATGAATGTCTTTGATGATATGATGTATTTATTTTTCGGGGCCATCTTACAGACAGCGGACATGGTTGGTCCGACAGGCTCAGGCAGTGACTCGAGTCACAGACTGAGGAAGAGGAGGAGCCTAACATCACCCTCACAGATGTCAGTGAGTTTGAGGAGCCAGGTGAAGTTCTTGGTGAGCCCACAACAGCTCCCTGGCCATCACCGTTGGCTGATCCACAATCATCACCTGTGGCTGCTCCCCGGACATCACCATTGGCTGCTCTCCAGCCAACAACTTAGGCTGCTCTCCAGCCAACACCCTGGGCTGCTGCCCACCCCAAATAATTGCCAAATGTGGGAGAAAGCTGCCAGACGCGACATGCTTGGAGCAAGGTGCTGTGAGATAAGCTTGCCAAATTCTCTGTACAATAAGGCAGCACACAACTGCAGTTATGACCAGCATTGCCCAGTTGACGTGGTCAGTGAGTGTCCTAACCTGAGCTATGCTGGAGAGTATGGACACATCTGTCCCCACAACATCAGTTGAATCTGTGGAGTCACTGGCCACATCTAGGGTATCCCCAATAGTTCAAATGCGGGAGGTACTGCTCCGCCAAAAAGGAGGCGTCAGTTCTAAATATGTTTATATATGTTTCTGCTTGTCTTATTCGTATATAGTTACGTTATAGTTACTGTTGAATGTTACATACAGTTGTGTGAAAAAAAAGTACACCCTCTTTGAATTCTATGGTTTTACATATCAGGACATAATAACAATCATCTGTTCCTTAGCAGGTCTTAAAATTAGTTAAATACAACCTCAGATGACCAACAACACATGACATATTACACTGTGTCATGTTTTATTTAACAAAAATAAAGCCAAAATGGAGAAGCCATGTGTGAAAAACCAAGTACACCTTATGATTCAATAGCTTGTAGAACCACCTTCAGCAGCAATAACTTGAAGTAATCATTTTCTGTATGACTTTATCAGTCTCTCACATCGTTGTGGAGGAATTTGGCCTACTCTTCTTTACAACGTTGCTTCAGTTCATTGAGGTTTGTGGGCATTTGTTTATGCACAGCTCTCTTAAGGTCCAACCACAGCAGTCAATTGGGTTGAGGTCTGGACTTTGACTGGGCCATTGCAACACCTTGATTCTTTTCTTTTTCAGCCATTCTGTTGTAGATTTGCTGGTGTGCTGGTGTGATTTGAGAGTTTGCAAAAGTGGGTGACAAAGGCTCTCTTCAAAACAAAAGGAACGGTTGTCCTTCATCACTGAGCAAGAAAATGCTGGTAAAAAAGGACCACATTGCCTCAACAATGAAGAGTAAGGAAATAATAATACATTGTACGTTTACATGAAAACCTGTCCTAAAGACCTCACCAACTGGACTGTCTTTCAAAAGTCCTATCGTCTCAAATTTTGCAGCTGTAAAACAGGGAAATTCAAGTTGCTTTTTTAAATTAGACTTAATGGCAGAATGCAGCAACATTGTATTACAATATTTCAATAAGGTATTATTGCAGTAGCAAACTGTGTCAACTGATAACATTTGTGACTGTCTCAAAAGTTACCATTTTCAGGCAGAAATCATTGGAGAATTCACTCTGGACTATAGATTCACATACTGTACAGTAGGTTATTTACATATTATGTTACCAATGTGCCTGGCTTATTGATATCTTATTCATGCAAATATTTTGTAAGACTAGGAATAACTAGGCTCCTATATGAGAATTTTCATCCATCTCCAAAGGTATAAAATGTTGTTGGACCTTTCCATAGGCTCTACTCCCAGCAACAGTCATATTTAATGGGCAAAAACATTATACCGCAGAAAAATTGTGGAATTCTCTGGGGACAACATCTACCCAAGAATAAAAAGAGGGGACCCCACCCCCATTCCATGTCCAGATAAAAATAATCCCCGATACACTACCCAGGGTCCGGGAAACTGACCCAATTTTACTGCTACCTATCTAAGATGCTGCCAGCAAGAAACAAACAGACCTCGGGGATTTCTGGGATATCACAGAAGGATGATGACTTAATATTTAAAGGCTAATATCTTCCCTTTTAGTTTTAAAAGGAGGCATCCCTCTGTAACCTTTCAGGATTTTGGGAGATGCTGTTAAAGAGGCCTCCACCTATTACATTATGCAGCTCCACAGCAGGACCTATCATGCAGCACTGAAGGGGTTACACTGCAAATAATCTGAATATGGATACGAGCTTACAAATAAGCACGCACCCCAATAATCATTTTCTAATTTATTTTTAATCTGAAATCTCCATAAAATTATTTTTTCCTAGCTACAGTAAGTATCGACCATGCAGATCTGCTTAAATATGCTATTTTACACATTCTACTTTGGTAGTTGAATTTCCCTTTTCCTAATATTTACTTTTATTTTATGCACTTGTGCATTAAGCAGTGTGAAAATCATTCTACTGTATACTGTATTTTTACAGTTTATATATGAATGTTATATGAATATTTTTCATCAAAGATTCCAGAACAGAGATGTGCGAATGTCTTCAAAATGTGTTTTTCTTAATTGTTCACAAATTAGTTGTACATTTAACATTTCTGCTAATTTTGGCACAACATGCTAAAAAAAAAAAAATCAAACATTTTCCCAGAAAGTTTGCATTTTTGGACAGAATTTGGCAAAAATGGCAAGATACGACCTGCATTTAGGGTCATGTGACCTGCATATTTACTGTAAATACTTGCCCATGTTTTGAGAGAAAAAGAGCATATTGTTGCTGGTTCGTTAATTTCAGGGAATATTTTGGACATCTCTATTCGAGAACAGGATGGTTATATAAGGATTGTTATGTGTTCTGTTATTTAATTCTAACCCTGAAGGGGTATGGCTATGGGTTGGTAGGCTAATAACATTGCGATTGCAAATGTTAGGAATGTTTCACCTGTACCTTTTAATATAGTCTTTCTAATAAATAAATATAAATATATATATATTAAGCAGATTCAAGTCCAGTAGTAAGGAGACAGCACACAGTTCAGTTGTATTCCAAAGATTCACCAGCGTTTCAGTCCTCCCTGAGGAAGGTCCCTCTACGTGGACCGAAACGTTTGTTGCGGTACCCTGTATTTTTAATACACATCTTTGGAATACAACTGAACTGTGTGCTGTCTCCTTACTATTGGACTTCAATGTGGTAATTATACATATTCAATGCATATGGGAAAAGCATCAGGATTTATTGGAGTATATTTGAGTACTAACTGCTATACCATTTACATATATATATAAATATATATATCAGAGTCAATGGTGTGTGTGTGTGTGTGTGTGTGTGTGTGTGTGTGTGTGTGTGTGTGTGTGTGTGTGTGTGTGTGTGTGTGTGTGTGTGTGTGTGTGTGTGTGTGTGTGTGTGTGTGTGTGTTTGTGTGTGTGTGTGTAAGTAAAATAAAAACTAACCCTTGATTTGAAAAGAAAGCTTTTCTGGCTTTAAATTTCGATTTACAGCCGGACCTACAATTAAAGAAGAAAATCATTTGAAGTCTGTTAATAATTTAAAAACATTTTTAAAAGGTTAAAAACAAATGTTGATACCTCTAACAGATTGGAATATGGTGTCCTTAAATCTAGATTGGTGTCCCTGCAAAAAAAAGAAAATATATATAAATAGTTAGAAACGAATAGAATTTAACAACTTTATTTCATATAGTGCTTTTCTCCCAATAGGACTCAAAGTTCTTCACAATTACAGGATAGTGCTCATTACAGACCACATAGACATTTTTACAGACACAGCCCCTGCCCAGAAGAGCTTCTCATCTGTTTTTGTGGCCTGAGGCACAGGATATAAAGTGAATTGCTCAAGGTCACGAGGAGCTGAGACTGGGATTTGAACCAGTTTCCCCTGCTTCAAACTCAGTGTTGTTGTTTACAAAGTTAGGGGCGTATTCTATAAACCTCGATAACCCACTTATCGAGGCCTTTTCAGCCCAAATGCCTACTACTATTCAGTAAGCGTTGATAAGTGCGCGATAAAGGCATGAATTGACAATTTTGGCTCTCGTCCAAAAGAAATTGCCGGGCCAGAGGAGATCAGCTACTTATCGGTAGGTCCTGAAACTCGTGCAATTCTAGTAGCCTAGATTAGTTTATCGAGAGTAATCTATGCTCTAGAATGGCGAGTTTCTCCCAAAATCCTCACGCCAGGAAAAGTGGCGTGAAGCTGGGGAGAACCTGGTGAGAAGGCAGTGAGAGAGGACTTAGGAAAAAAATGCATTTTTCCAACCTCGGATTGATGTCGGGGGTCTCTGGAGCTGATCCACATTAATATCAGCACCAGAGACCCCCGGCATGAATCCGATGCAATAAAAATGCATTTACAGGCAACTGCATTAACTTAGCGGCTAACCACTAAGGCAATGAAGGGGTTAAACACCAGTGCCATGCTTGTTGTGGGTAGCGGGGGTGGGTGAAGTTGGTATTTGGACCTTGGTGGGTGTTTAGGACTTGAGGGGGGTTGCGAGTGGAGTTAACCCCTTCTTTGACTTAGCGGCTAGCCACTAAGGTAATGAAGCTGGTGTAAATGAGCAGGGGGTCTCCGGAGCAGAACCGCATTGTTTTGAGGTCAGAGGAGCCCCTGCTTCCTGAGATAAAGGCCCTGTTATGGGGTGCCGGTACCTCCTATGCATTTAACTCCCACGGTCACTTGATGCGAGACATTTAAATGCATAGGAGATGCCGGCACCCCATAACTGGGCCTCTATCTTGGGAAGCATGGGGTCCCCGGATCTCAAATCAATGCGGTTCTGCTCCGGAGACCCCCTGCTCACGTTTAGTTATATTAAAAAATGTATTAAAACCCAGTGATCTCTGGAGAGATTTGCGCAGGGAGAGGCAGCTCTCTCTGCAGTTGGAACAAATCGCCGGGGAGCCCTTTTGAGAGAGAACATCACGTCGCCGGCTATTCGCCCGTTTTGGGAATTTTGCTATCACAGGTAATCGAGGCTTTCTGAATACCGTGATAGCAATGCTAAAAAAGAATGGCGGCGTAACCGGCCCAGCGTTTTATTTTTTTTGAAGCCTAATAGAATAGGCCCCTTTGTGTCTTTACTCACTAAGTCGCTCCTTCTCCCTATTATAGTGGCATTTTTCGCCATTTGGAATATGTTCCCTATCTATTTGGAGAAAAAACAGACAAGCATTGAATTTAACATCATACACTGCAATTATACAAATATACTGACCTCCAACCCACAGTTCTTCTGGTGCATGCTGCTTGCATGTTTTGATTTTGTCACCTGAGAAATTTGTGAAGTATCCTTTTTGAAGTATCTTTTATCTGAAACACATAATATATATATATATATATATATATATATATATATATATATATATATATTTTTTTTTTTTTTATATATAAAGTATAGGATATAGGCAGCACTCAAAGGGTAAAGTGATACATAAAGGTAGCAATGGTGGTGCAACTGCAACAAAGGTGGGACCCTGAGCCCTCACAAGTTTCTACACAAACACAAAATCGGGCTCCCAGCACTCATCGATAAATTACAAATGTACAAGTGACTCGGGATAAGCCAAAAAATATAATTTTACTAGATCACAAAGTCACCACAGGATACTCTGTGGTAAAGACAATACTGTAAAGCACAACATCAATCTGTGCCAACAGCCATAAATAAAAATACAGAGCATGAACACAGACACTCGGTAAACATCACAGTAAAAAATACAAAGGATGCAGAATTTTTTCCGATACTGAGAATACGTAAATAAGTATTTAACACAGTTACTGTAAGTAAATCATATTTATTTTTTTCAATATCGGAAGAAATTATTTTGCGTATCTATCTATAAAGCAAACTAAAGGTTGCAATGGTCTAGCTCAGCGGTGCGCAAACTGGGGGTCGCGCCCCCCTGGGGGGCGCAAGATTGTTTAGGGGGGGCGCAGGAAGCAGCGGCGATATTGCCAGTAGCAGAGGAAAAAAAGCCGTCTGCAGCTGCAATTTTTCTTTTGGCCATTAGGTGGCGCTGTGCTCCGCTGTGCTACAGTACACAGCAGCATTTCCTTGCTTCCTGTATCAGCGTGTGTGACATGGGGAGAAGGGGTGAGTGAGACTGGCACATGGGGGGTGAGTGAGACTGGCACATGGGGGGTGAGTGAGACTGGCACATGGGGGGGAGTGAGACTGGCACATGGGGGGGGGAGTGAGACTGGGACATGGGGGAAGTGAGACTGGGACATGGGGGGGAGTGAGACTGGGACATGGGGGGGTGGGAGAGTGAGACTGGGACATGGGGGAGTGAGTGTGAGACTGTGGCATGGGGAGGGTGTGAGTGGCATGAGGGGGGTGAGAGTGTGAGATGGGGAGGAGGGTGAGAGTGAGTGTGACATGGGGAGGGGGGGTGAAAGAGCTACATGGGGATGGGGATGAGAGAGACACTGGCAGGAGGGAGAGAGACACACAATGGCTGGAGGGAGAGTGTGAGAGAGACACCGGGTGGAGGGAGAAACAATAGCTGGTTGGAGAGTGCAAGAGAGACACTGGAGGGAGGGAGAGGCAATGGCTGGAGGGAGAGGCAATGGCTGGAATGAGAGTGAGAGACAATGGAGGGAGGGAGACACTAGGGGGAGGGAGAAAGAGAGAGAGAAACACGGGGAGGGAAAGAGAGTGGGGGAGACACTGAGGGGAGGGATAGAGAGGGACTGGAGGGGGAGTGAGAAATACAGGGAGTTGGAGAGATTGGAAGAGGAGTGTGAGACTGGAAGAGGAGAGAGAGTGAGAGACAATGGGTGGAGGGAGAAAGAGACACACTGGCTGGAGGGAAAGAGAGTTGGGGGGATTGAGGGGGAGACACTGAGGGGAGGAATTGAAAGGGACTGGAGGGGGAGTGAGAAATACAGGGAGAGGGAGAGACTGGAAGAGGGGAGAGAGGTCCTGAGAGGTTCTAATGTGGCGGGAAGAGAGAGATTAATAATACAGCAGAAATGGGAACGCTATTAGACAAATATTATAATATTTATTTTTAAGTTATGTAGTTTCAGCTATAAATACTTTTTTTGTAGACGCGTGGCGGGGGCGTTACAAAGCTGGTTCGCCCTCAATGGCTGAACCAGCTCACGTGCACTGACGTCATGTGATTTTGATTACATAAGGCAGGGGGGGCCCGAGAAATTTTATGGATTAAAAGGGGGGCTCGGCATAAAAAGTTTGCTCACCCCTGGTCTAGCTAAACAATCACATATCGGTATCGAGATAAGCAATTTAGTTATCTGACTAAAACTATATTAGTAGGAGACATTATGAATTCCATGAAGAGATTATCTTAAAAAGTATATATCCATAATAGTATATCTCCCATGATTATTAGTCTCTGTTTATCTAATAAAAACAAAGGCCACAATATTACTACTATGGAGAAACCAAGTGTTTGGTTCTATCGCAACCCCTTTGAAGAGACGAACTCTTAAAATAAGCAGTGGAAATGCTTTTCTGTATATACTGTATACAGCACAGGCAAGGGGAACAAGACGATCAGTAGCTACTTCAGTGGCAATTCAAAGCAACATCCTGCTACAATCTTGTCAGAATTGACACCTCTATATTTGGCAACAAATAACGCTGCATTCTAAAGCTAGTTTACTTAGAAAGAAGTGCAATTTCTTCACAGAAGTTTTTTTTTTTTTTTTAGCAAAAGTTACCCTGTATTATATAGAATGTAAACAAGCCAATCATATTTTTCAACATAAACAAAATATGTCACTGTAATGATATCCTAGTGAACTTTTTCAAGTGGTGTACCTCACAAATCATCGAAAAATTACAGACATATATTTACACTCAATTCTAGATCAAAGAAGAATAAATTAGATACAGTGTTAAAGTGTCCAAACACTATTATAGTTCTTAATTGTGATGCTTATTATCGTATTGCCCATGGAATCAACATAGGGTACCTTCTAAAGACATAATGGTTATTGAGAAAAAAATTTGTCTGTAAATTTTTATTCCAGCTTATCACGGACCTACTAGATCATTTGTAATATTCAATCTCTAGCCTATTTCAGAAGTCCAAGAAAGATGAATAGGGCAAATGTAAAAATCCAAAAGGAAAATCCATAGCATAGTAGATTCCAGGTACATTCGAAAGTTTGAAAGTTTTAGGAGTCGTGTTTAGAATTCAAAGGTGTGGTCTTAAGTCACAGAAACGAATGATGTTTAGCCCAGGGCAGTCTGGACAGCCTTCATGTGCACATTTCAAGATCGAACAACTCATATTTCTTATTATACCAGTAGGCAAGGTGGAGGGAGTGTTGTTGCGCACCAGCATCTTGGGATCTGTTCTTTATATCAACAAGAGTTAACATCCCAATATGATTTCCATGATGTTATTCGAGGCACACCCCCAATGTTCTTGGCTTCATTGTCAGAATTTGTATAGTGCCATGTCAACAAAACTTCATGGATCTTAAAAAGTCGCATATTTGGAGTAGTATAACACTATCTCAGGCTGATATGTATGTAATATTGAATAAAAGAAAATAAATTAGCCACCAAAACATGTATACCAGGTCTTCATTTAGACCTTTTGGGGCAACAATATCAATCTGGTGAATCCATCTTGCTTCTGTCTTAAAAAGCATTTTTTCTAAATCACCACATCTTGCTGTTTTTTTTTTTAACTTGAACAATGATCGTATATAGCAAGGTGTACAGTTGGTACCCTTTTTCATCAAAATGTCTTGCCACTGGTTTCAACACTTCACCTCTCATTAGGGTGATCCCTAACCATGATCGATGCTCATTCATGGGATCCCTAAAGTATTCAGTTGGTATTGCCTATATACATTATTCGTGATTCAGTCAACAACAGCCAGCTGCAGCTGTGATATAGGTTACATTGACATATAATAATATATATCACTAATGTGGAAGTGAGATATTGCTTGATAGGCATCTTTTTTTCCTGAATGGGGATGTTTGAGTGGTGTGCCTTGTATCATTCAATTTTTGAATGTCACACCCGTGGCATTTATGAAATCCATCTCTAAGTGGCTGAAAGATGATTTTAGGTATTAAAGTCTCATATTTTTCTTTTTAGTCTATTTTTACCAGAAAGTCACATAAGATTTTTTTTCCTCCAGAGTGCAAAAATAGTCTTTTGTGTTTAAAATATTTTAAACTTGTCATCCGGATTTAGGATGTGACAGTGCTTATTAATAGATGACCTAACATTTTTAGTCAACGTCAAGTATTTTGTAAGAACAGTCATACAGTCCTTGTTATCATCCTTATTTTTAGAACTAAAAGGCAATTGTCTGTCTATCCCTAAAATGCTGTGCATGAACTGGTTAGTTTCCCTTCTTGAATAGCCTCTCTTTCTAAATTTCTAAATCTGTCTGTCATTCTTGATAGCTGTAGCTGAAAATCATCCTCATCGCTAACCAATCTGTTGGCTCAGGAAAATTTAGTGTAGGAAAGTCCCTTCTTTAGTGGCGTGGGATGAAAGTTTAATGCATGCAATAATGTGATGCCATCTATTGGTTTAGAATAGATATTGGTTTTCAATGTGTTATTAGTCTTTATTACTAGAACATCCATAAAGGTAATACTCAACATACTGTAGTTTAATGTACATTTGACTGGACTAGCAAGAGAATTGAGTCTCACTGAGAAATTGTTCAAATCAATTGCTGTGCCTGTCTGTAAGAGATGTGTGCAGGGGTACATTTAATGGAGACCGATTTGGGTGCAATCATATCTGGCTTTATTGAACCTGAACCTTTATCCTGGCAAAACATACAAAAACAATAAAATAACAAGCTCTATCCCTTTGTAAGGCCAAATTTACTTCCCCAGGCCCTATCTGCAGGACTGGAGGGGTATTCCCATTACCAGCCTATCACCCCAAAGTCTCAGGTGGTACCTTAAGCAGGTGGCCCTCCATGTCAGTCTCTGGCAGGTTCCTGGGTCCCCTGTGTCCAGGAAATATACGTCTCTGGGTGTCTTGATCTCAGCACAGCCTTTGTGCTCAAGACAGTGTCTGTGTGCTGGCTTCTCTGATTTCCTTCTGTCAGCGCAAAGGTGAGCTAAGGAATCTCTCTCCTGAGTCTCACATGAGGCTTCTTACAGAGTTCTCATTAGTCTAGGTGGAGACTAGTTAATTGAGTTGCTGCAATTAACTATCTCTCTGCTGGATTCTCAGCCCTCTGAGGCTGCTTTATTTAAACAGGAAGATATGTCCCTGTTACACAGTCCATAAAAGAAACAGGTCAGCTATGTAATGAGTATAAAAAGATTGTTTTCCGTATATCCTAAAATATGACTTTTCTCATACAGTAGGTCCCCAAAAATAGACTTGCAAACAATGGGGCCACATTAGATCCCATTGTTATACCAGTGAGTTGTAAAAAATATGTATTTTCAAATTTAAAGTAACCAACAAGAGTAATAAAAATTGTATGGGTGGTCTTCCAGCATCTGAATCTTCACTAAGCATTTGTGCCACAGGATCTACTTCCACGTGTGGAATAATGGTATAAAGGCAGGTCACATCCATTGTGACCAGAATGTTGTAATCAGGAATGGGATCTAAATTCTGTATTTTATTGAGAAAGGTCATCGTGTCCTTAAAATAACTTGTCAATTTACTGACAGATGGCTGCTATCAGAAATCAAAATACAGTATTGAGCCACCGCTTGAGATAATGATTTGCAGGCCGAAATAATAGGACACCCCGCAAGGTTCACAAGCGGCTTATGAATTTTAGGTAGAGTGTACAATATCGGCCTTATCAGATTTTTTTTTAATACTCAACTATTGGTAACACCAATTAGGATAAATTCATCAATATTTCTTTTAAATGTAATTGTATCTTATTGTTCCTTATAAAGAGTAGTGTTGGCAAATTGCCTAAAAATCTCTCTTCTATAGTCTGAATAATCTTGAAAATGTATATATGTTAGATGGTAGATTTTTAATTGTCCCACTTTCTACAAAATTTTAATTAGAATGTATGTTTTGTGGTAATTTAAAGGAGGAGGAGGGGCACCACATTTTTAGTCTGCCCAGGGCACAATAATGTATCTGTCAAGCCCTGTGGGCCCTCAAGAGAGCAGCAGTCAGGCAGAATGGTAGGAAAAAAGTAATGGGTTCATTTAGAGCTCAAAGACAGTACCTTACAGTAGATTTAATGTTACAAAAAGTGCACAGTACTTGTTACAGATGTAAGGGGGTCACCCCTGGATCTCCTGATCTTCCTTTGCCTCCTGCCTTACCCCTGTGGCAGTGGGGGAAGGGGATGGTGACTTCTCCCGGTTGGCGTCGCCATCTGGGCCGGCGCCGTCGGGGTCCTGATGCTCGTGCATGCACGAAGGGTTGCGCATGTTCAGATAGCCGCGGCCACCATGTTGTGGTTGGTGCGAGGTTTGCGCAATGCGCAGAGGTTGGCAAGGGTAGCGGTGGCCATTACAAGTGTGCAGGAGCTCTGGGAGTTTGCGCAGGTGCAGTTAAGCGTAGCGGCAGCCATTACAGCTTCGCACAGGCGCAGTAGATTTTGCGCACGCAGTCCCCATAGGAAAGAGGTCCTGAGTGGACTACATCTCCCAGCAGCCTCTGGGGAATGCCCTATGATACCTGTCACCTGCAGCCAGCCAGCCACTGAGACTTGCAGATTCTCTGCAGCAGGGAATTTGATGCAATGTTGTGTGCAGAGTCAGGAAGCAGACTGTGAAGCACATGAGTCAGTTGGATCCAGGAAGAGATTGGGGAAGGTAGTGTACATAGAGCAGTGCTTTGCTGTACTAGGCCAGAGAGACCCCAGGCCCCAGGAAGCCCCCACTCCCCACTAGGTTTAGTGGGTAAGTTCATAGGGAAGGCCCTAAGGTAGGGACCCTGCCCCATTATATCTGTTGTAGTCAGGGACACAGCTGCAGTGCTGTGTGCTCTGACAAGAACGGTCAGTGATACAGCTGCAGTGCTGTGTGCTCTGACAAGAAGAAACAGTGTTGCTTTGCAGTACAGCCACAGCAGTTAGTTTGGCAGTTTCAGGAAAGGCCCCTGTCAGTGCGAGGGGGGGTTGTTTTCTACAGTACAGTGTTATGTGATATCACCAGTGCCAGTTGCATGCGGTGATCGCGGCCTGCGTCTGGGCTCAGACAGGCTCTACTACAAGAGACATTTTGTGGGTGAGACGCTCCACAAGGGAGACACCTCATGCGGAGGCGGATTCCTGTTCCTGCGTCAGACCCTTTTTGAAGAGCTTTACACCCGGGCACGGAGGTGTGCCCGGGCAGGTATCTATAAGTGCACCAACTATACACACATCAGCAGCGCTGCCACATATCTGGGTGGGGGTCCAGGGCACTGGGACGCTGGTGCCGAGCACCCAATTGTGGGCACTGTATGGTGGGTTACTATTGGGCGGAGAGGCAAAGGGCCTGTACAAGGGGATATTGGTGCCCTTGCACCCAATGTATGTTTGTTATGCATAGAGCTGTTGATACACTATATTATGATACTGTGTGTTATGTTACTGATCCCTATAGTAAACCCTTTTAGCCATAACCTTTAGTGTGGGCTGGTTACTTTATGGATGTTCCTATGTGAGGGCCTTCTACACTCCTAAAATCTCACATAGGTGGAGGCGCTGATTGAAGAAACGTTCCAGAGAAGCACCCCAGGTTCCCATCAGCGGAGGCTCAGGCCTCCTGTGAACCTGCAGGTATAGCACCACACCTGGTAACATATAGGTTCCCCCTCACATACACTCTATATGCGATTGGGTGGGGGAATACCCGTTACACAGAAAAGAAAGATTACAAAAATATACCATATATAAATGCAGACAGTTTAATAAAATAAAAGGGAATACAGAAAGCCTAATACGTTACCACCTTCTGGGCTTCTCAAGAAGTTATATGAAAATTCATGTGTTATTGATATAACAGCGCTCAGATAAATTCTCCCTTAGGGATGCTCAAATCTCACATTTTAAAGACACAACTTTGTCTCTGTGACAAAGAACCGGACAAACTTTATGGGTGTGTCTTATCTCCCACTTATCAGTCTTTCATGACATGTGTAACTGATGATTACTAGGTGAGAGAGAATGTTTTTTTAATAAAATATCTCATAACTCTCTCCCTGAAACGACCAGATTAATGCTACCTACACCATAGCGTTCAGATGATTTTGACGCACTCAGACACCTCTTTTGATTGTCCCACTTCTAATTTTGTGAGGGAAACTTATTTTCAGTTCGTTGCAATACAGATATCTTTTCATATTTAATATGGTTATTTACGAATACATCTGCCTGTTACATATTTATGCTAAAATAAAATAATAATCTCATGAAAAAGGGTTATTTGCTTAAACACTTTGGCCAAAGCATTTATAAGTCTGCATGCCACGACAAGGTACCTACATACTGTACGGTTATGCCTTGTCATGGCATGCAGGCTTATAAATGCTTGGGCCAAAGGGTTTACCCAAATAACCCTTTTTCATGAGATTATTATTTTATTGTAGCCTAATTGGTAGGAGCGCAGGAATCGTTCTTTTTGTTTTTCTATATGTAAGGCCTATCTTTATACCAGCAGCAAACTTCTATAGGGAGAAGCGCGGAAATATATACAGTTTGTTACATATTTATACCTTATGTCATTGGGAATTGCACCAGAAATTAATTATTTTGCATAATGAGGAATCTTTAGTACTATGGTGACCCTCTGACCACCTCTGTCTGCTGGCTGCAGAGGGTACCAGGAATGTTTATGATGTCCTTTGAAAATCACACTAGCAGATCCGATCTCTGGTATATCTCTACACTCTCACATCACTTCAATGTGACATTGTTCACTCTTGATTGTTTTATTGACCAATAGGGGCAAGCCTCATGACCATCCATAATACCTCCACAGGAAACAGGGGAAAAAATAGTTATTTTAAAAGGAAACTTAACCCTTTGCTTGCTTTACTGTTCACACCATTTAACCCATTCATGACTCTAATTTGACAAATGGGTTATACTATATAATCACACGGAATATTTATGGACAGGGAAGAATAAAGCTCAGACAAGTTATTTGTTTCCTAGAAAAATTATAGCAAAGTGTACAGCACATACTGTAGTAATTGTGAAAACATGTTCAGTTGTCCTATCAATCAAGGGAAAGTTAACAGCCTGTGGGGCAACATAGCTCTCACTCTCTTTCATCTTATCTCCTGCAATAGCCCCAAAAGCCAAAGACGTATGAGGTTTCTGGCTTCCAGACAATATGCAATTTCACAGCTTAATAAATAGTCAGTGAATATGTCATTTTGCAAATTTTCCTCATTTGCCTACACAAGTTGCATATTGCACAGAATTGTTGCGTCAGGAAGCAAATGGCCTCCAAAAAGTAATTTTCTCACTGTTTAGATATGTGAAAACGGCTATATTAATATGGCTAGATGGTAATGCCATTATTACAGTTTAATAACATTCTTAATAACATTTTCCTCTTTCCTCTACTTTCCTGTCCTCCACACTACAAAACCCTTGAATGAGTCAAACATCATGCAGCACATATTTTCTAACTTAACTTTTTTTACATTATTAAAAACTTAGAATCCAAATACATTTGTGGGAATAACAAATCATTAATCAAACCACATTTTTAGATCATGGCATCACAAAGCCACAGGCCCTTGTTCAATATTGTGAGAAGCAGAGTGATGCGCAGTTAATGATGCATCAAATTCCATATACTGTAAGTTAATAGAAGTTGATACCTTGTAATGTATGTTCTACCCTGCTTCTAAAAATATTGAATAGAGGGGAAAGTCTAGAAGTACTTTGAATTCATGCTTCAGCAATAGTAAGATCTACTCTCAGCTAATTAGGACATACAGTATTTCCTGAATGTTTCCGTTTGTAAAGATATAATGCTTGTAGTCACATACCCCCACAAACATAGTATATTCATTCAAATAACCAACAGGACAGTTTTTGGAATGCTGTCAGTGTCTCGCGAAAATATCATGAAATGGTTACCTGCATATTCAGGTTCTTCACTGGTTTTTGACTGACTAGTACTCATAAAATGAATTGATTTCGAGTCAATTTCTTCATAGTTTTCTTCTTCCTCAGGAAACCACTATGAAAAATAATTTCTACTGTATATTATTAAAAAAAGAACACACGTAGGAATTCATACCTAATAGCCATTCTCTGGGTACTACATTTTTGCAGAGGCTGTGTTAGGCTTTCATTAGTGAGTAGCACACTGGCCTTGTATAAAGTAAAAAACATAACTTTATTTATTATATCGATGTTTCGGTTTATCAACACACCTTCAATAGTACAAGGTACATCAAGCTCTGATGAAGGTGTGTTGATAAACCAACATCTCAATATACAGAAGGAGTATTATTCACTTTAAATTTAGCCGCAAGGAAATAGCCGCTGAATGGAGCTTGTCCACGGCCTGATCGAGGCTTCCCTACACCCAAAAACTCAGTAGACTAATTTCCCATAAGGATTAACACAGCGTGGGTGGGACTTCTGCTGCGTTAACTCTACCAGTCTGGAAGAGCTGCACAGAGAGAAGCAGTCTCTCTGTGTCTCCCTGCACAGCTCTTACATGCAAACGCACCCTTTTTATTTCTAGTACACAGAATTAAAGCAGGGAGGTCTCTGGAGCTGAACCACATACATTTCAGGTTCGGGACCCCCTGCTTCCCGAAGTATGGCCTCTGTATCGGGTGCTGGTATCTCTTGTAAGTTTAAATGTCCCTTGCCACGTGACTGGGATATTTAAACATGCAGGAGATACCGGTACCCCATACTCGGGCCTGTACCTCAGGAAGCAGGGTGTTCCCGAATCTGAAAGTAATGCGGTTCAGCTCTGGAGACCCCCTGCTACAATCCTATGTCCTAAAAATAAAAACAGCGCAATCGTGAGTAAGAGCTGTGTGGGAAGACATAGAGAGAGGGGCCGCTTCTTTCTGCTCTCTCTACGCAGCTCTTCCAGACTGATGTAGTAGAATTAACACAGTGGGAGTCCCATTCAAAAGCAGGGACCCCTGTTGTGTTAATCCTTATGGGAAATTCACCCTGCGCTGCGCTTGACTGTGATCACAGCCGCACATGGGCCGCGGTCCACCACTTCAAGTGACGCGCAAGGATGAACTTGAATCATGTCCAATCTGTAGTAAATAATTTTTGTTATTTACATGCTCATTTGTAAATGCGGCTTCCATTTTATAGGACGTACTATTCTGCCACTGTGTACCAGATTTCTTGAGCACAAGAGAAACATCAAAAATGGTACCATATTATGACCCACAATGTTCTTAAATGCTTTTCTGTATGCCACAACAAAAATTCAGGAGTACAGTTAAGGGGCTTGGAACATATTCCCCCATCTATTCTGGGAGGAGATAGATTCTGGTTTCTCTGCAAAAGGGAAACATACTGGATCTTCAAGTTAAATACTATTACTCCAGAGGGCTTAAATGAGCACATAGACAAGTACTGTACTATTGTAGAGTTGATACAGTCACCCGACCCCTTTTATTCCCCATTAATATATTTTTTCTTTGGTTAACTAACAAATGTATGTAATTTCTTGGATTGCCCTGTCCATTTCTTACTCTTTTGGATCCCAATAATTCTGACTTAATATCCCATTTTGTGATATTGCTGTTCATTTCACTTAGCATCACACAACATCGGTACAACATGTTGTCCCCCAATTGCAGCTAGATCTGGGGTGGTATTCCAATAGGCTTTATGGTCACAGGATTTGGAACAGTAGCGGTACCTTATTTCTCTCCTATATAAACATCTTCAAGTCCATTTGATTAATGGCTATCCACTCTGATTTGTGACCAGTCACTGGTATCATCGCCTACACTTCAATTGGGATTTTTAAAACCACTGAGATAGATGTCCGGTATTTCAACCTGATAAGTTATATAACTACTTTATTGACATTTTAATCCCCTGAGTTAATATTTTTTTTTTGCACTTATAAAATATGTACAGTATTTCTTGAATTTATCACATCTTGGAGCATGCGCTTCTTCTTTTTGGAATTTCTATTGGATGTGGCTCATCTTTTAAAGAAGCAGCCATAGACTTCCAGATTATTTACAAACTTTTCATGTTGGCAAGAACCTTTTTTGGTTACCATACATTGGACATTATATTTGTATATCTTATTATTGCACTAATACATCATGTGGTGCGATTTATATAATTAATGATCACTAACTGGTGGTTAAATTTTTCACATTTTATATATAGCTTACTGCTGGATTTATAGTATAGTGGTTTTGTAAAGCGCCAATGTCTTTCTTTTTTTTTTTCTTTTCTATACTGCGTATATATATATATACGTTTTAAGTTATGGTGGGTGAAAAAGGCTACAAGAAACCTCCAACGCATTGCATAGCAAATAAAAAGATCACTTGTGAGCACATTCACATGTCTTAGGCAGTTCTGCAACCCTGCCGTTCACCATTATCCCCAGCATACAGTGCTTCCACTGCAGCAAGGCATTCTGGGAAATGACATGCAAATGAGCACACACTGTGTCACCTTTTGTCTGAAAAACCATTGTTACATGGAGCCCATATAAGCTAATGCTCACTGTTAACACAGCTTTAAAGCACTGCATGGGAATCAGATGCAAAGCCAGAGAAACCATTCACAGACATGTTTCAACCTTAATGGGTATCATCAGTGTGAAGTTGGTTGTTGTTGCCTTTTTTACCCACCATAACTTAAAACGTGATGGTAAACCCTACAGTCTTGAAAATGCAAAGCCAGCAGTACAACCAACTTCCCACTGATGATACCCATTGAGGTTGAAACAAAAAACAGGCGATCCCGATCCTGGGACACCAACTTATTCGAGATGATCACAATGAGATCTGTGTCATCCAGAGGACATCAGTTTCAGTGGCATAAAAGGACCCAGTATTGGTTATTTAAAATGTAACATCTCAGTGTTAGGTTTTCAATTGTTTCCAGGTACACAAAGTCAAGCAAAAACCTACAGGATAGTGACCATAAATCAAGACAAGTTTTTTTAGAGCCTGCAAAAAGCATCCAACGTTTTGGTGCCAACATGCACCTTCTTCTTGTTGGCAACGAAAAATTGGATGCAACGTTGAATTTTTATAGTCATTAAA
Source organism: Ascaphus truei (assembly GCF_040206685.1). Classification (NCBI taxonomy): domain Eukaryota; kingdom Metazoa; phylum Chordata; class Amphibia; order Anura; family Ascaphidae; genus Ascaphus; species Ascaphus truei. The sequence continues at coordinate 500,235,973 of NC_134483.1, read as the reverse complement.
TTACCTTTTTTGCTATCTTTTGATTTTTTCTCATTTTTTGGTGTTCTTGACTCCCATGATTGTTACTCCTTGACTGGACAATTTCTCTCAGAATCCATTTTGTAATTTTTTAATTTTCTATTATCTTAGACCCCTTGTAGGGACATCCCAAGTGGCTTGACCTGATCCCCCCTCTTTTTCATAATATAACAGTTCTCACATCATAACCTTCTTGCGAATAATGAGTTTTGTGTGTTGTTTTTTCTTTTTCAACTTTCGGACCGTTTGTGACAAATTTTATTTTCATTGTTACGTGGAAATGTTTTGCAGTTGGTGATATTATATTAAATATATTTATTTTCAAGTCGCAATAATGTGAGAGTTGAAGTGGTATTCAGCAATCATCCCAGTACTAGTAGGCCATCTTACATGGACCATCTAACACTTGAAGTAGTTGCTTCCAAGAACAACAGGAAAAATTGCAGTGGGGAGTGCAGGCGAAAGGAAGCTGTAGTAAGAATATTACCATGGTTTTATATGTCCGATAATCATGAGAAAATGTGCTTCACTACGAGAAATGGGTCACACTGAAGACTGTATGGAAAAATATCACCAAACTCAACCCTTTGGATGTCTGTGTTTGACGGAAACCGACTGCAGATTAACGAAAAAATGCATCATTCCAATTAAAGAAGACAAGCATAATGGTAAGTGGGAAGATGCTGAAATGGATCTTCATCAAGAAGAGGGGAAAGCTAAGTGGGAATGGGACATATCGCACACCATATTAAGGCTGGTACCAGAGATAAGTACAAGGGACATTGATTATACAGTACGTTTCTGTGGTCTGAATCTTTCAACAAATACCCTAACATGAAAAATGTTTGTAGGGCTTTTTTATTTAATTTTTGGATTGTTTAGGGGTTTGATTTCTTTTATTGTTGTGTTGTTTAGGTGTTTGATTTATTTTATTGTTCTGGTGTTTAGGTGTTTGATTTATTTGAATATTCTGGTGTTTTGTGCTTGGGTTTTTTTTATTGTTGTGTCTTTTTGGTGCTCTTGTTTTTTTTAGCTTGCCCATTGACTGCTATAGTGCTTAATCATGCCCATATTATTGGGCATGTTGTACCACTGCGCCAATCAATGCGTATAGGGTGGGGGTAGTTGCCCCGGGGGGGGATGTTTAGGCCTCCCGGGTGGATAGCGGGGGAGGGGGGTTAACCCCTTAATTACTATAGTGGTTACTAATCACTAAAGTGATTAAGGGGTTAGGGGCAATTAGATTGTATTTTTATTGTACTGTTGCTACCCACGTAGGACATGGACAGGGAGGACGGTGATGAGGATGACCTTCATCTTGGCAGGGATAAGTAGAAGTTTTATTTACTTTATGCTGGCTGGACAATGTTTTATTTTGAATGGGCAAATGAGCTATTATCCATATATGGATAACAGTAATGTGCTGTAATGGTTGTTGGGGGTAGAAGGGATGCCCATTCCTTGCCATTGGGGTTATCTTTGCTCCCATTGAGAGAATAGGTAACCACACTGGCAAAGAATGGGTGTATTGGCTAGTATTTTTAAAAAATGTTTATTGTGGGTAGTAGGGGTTGGTGAAGGTGATATTTGACCCACAGTGGCTGTGTATGCCTGGTGGGTGGGTAGTGGGAGGGGTTAGCCCCTTCATTAGTGGTACAAACCGCTAAGGTATTTAAGGGGTATAAATGCTTAGTGGTATAAACCGCTAAGGTAATGAAGGGGTTAACTCCTCCTGCAAACCCCCCCACCCCCAACAAGTCCTAAACACCCACCATGGGCCAAATACCACCTTCACCCACCCCTGCTACCCACAATAAACCGGGCACTGGTAGTTAACCCCTTCATTACCTTAGCGTTTTCCGCTAAGGTAATTAAGCTGCCTGTAAATGTATTTTTATTGCATCAGATGGAAGCTGGGGGTCTCCGGAGCTGATATTAATGGGTATCAGCTCCGCAGACCCCTTGCATCAATCAGATGCAGGAAAATTTTTCTTTATTTTTAAGTCTCCTGAGTTCGATTAACTTATCGGAGCTACTAGAATAGTGTGATTTCAGAAAAAATGCCTGTCTGGCAGCTCCCACTCAGCGAGTTTGGTTAGGAGCGAGAAATCGCAAAAAAATGCGTTCCCCATACGATTTTGCCATATATCTTATGTCCAACCATGCAAATATCTGAGATCAAAAAATATATATTAAATGACAAGGTAAAGTAATCTGCGTACATCAAAATAGATTAAAAGCAGCATATCATGGGATAATGTTACCCATACGCCTCATCACATGGGGATCAGGAGCCTCAGGGATCAGCAACAGGCTGGATATGTAGTCCAGAAGTCACCAACGTGTCTGTACTTTCAGAGCATGCACTCCGCGTGTGAAGCTGGAGGTTCCGTCGGCGTTTAGTGATGTTGTTGATAACGCCTCATCAATAGGCAGCAGTAGGGAGTGAAAAGTTCCAAAAGTATTGTCCCTTCCAGCAGGCTTTGGAAATTGCCCGGTGTGTCTCTATTGCTGACTCCGCATGGAGTATCGGAAGCGCCGTCAGCGCTCGATGGCACTTAAATGATGTCACTAAGTGGCGCCACACCAGTTGATCTCCGTCACCGGAACCAATTACAGCAGAGAGGAGGGGAACTAGTATACTTAGTTAAAATATTCTATTCTATATTCTATTTTTATCTGATCTTTTAACTAAGTATACTAGCTCCCCTCCTCTCTGTTGTAATCGGTTCCGGTGATGGAGATCTACTTCTGTGGCGCCACTTAGTGACGTCATCTTTGCACCGCCGAGCAGCGACGGAGCTTCCGATACTCCATGCGTAGTCAGCAATAGAGACACACCGGGCAATTTCCAAAGCCTGCTGGAAGGGACAATACTTTTGGAACTTTTCACTCCCTACTGCTGCCTACTGACGTAGCGATATCAACAATATCACTAAACGTCGACGGAACCTCCAGCTTCACACGCGGAGTGCATGCTCTGAAAGTACAGACACGTTGGTGACTTCTGGACTACATATCCAGCCTGTTGCTGATCCCTGAGGCTCCTGATCCCCATGTGATGAGGCGTATGGGTAACATTATTCCATGATATGCTGTTTTTAATCTATTTTGATGTACGCAGATTACTTTACCTTGTCATTTAATATATATTTTTTAATTTAATGCACTATGAGCGTTGTGCGCTGTTTTCTTTTGTCTTTTTTGCTCTAGTCCCTGGTGGTGTCGGGCCACCCATTCCTACAGCTGCAGACGCTCCCATACCTACATCACGTATAACTATACACTTGTTTTGCACTTAATATATAGTGCACTGGTATTTATATTTTATGGTTGCGCACTTTATTTCTTTTTTGTATCAAATATCTGAGATGTCTGATGTTGCATCAAACAGTGAAAAGAGAATACAACGAAGATGTGACATGATGACATTTGCATGCATAGATGATTATTAATGAAATCAAAATACATGTTATTTTTGGGGGACTTAGCAATGGAAATGTAAGAGTTTAATGAATAGGCCCGCTCATCTGCAGTCTGAAACATAACCATAATATTTGATTTATATACTAAAATAAAATAATAATAAATATTGACCAGTATTATTCTTAAGATTGTAGTGCATAGCCAAGAACAACATGACTCCAATAATACATGCCATATCTAACAATCCAACAACTAAGACATGCCAGGTGCCTCTTTGTACACATATTTATAAACATATAGCTGAAAAAGATAATGAAATACGATCTTTTAAAAAAACAGAAAAATACTTATTGTTATTACCTGTTCTTGCATTGAGCCAGTATGTCAGGGTTGTCCTATACTTATATTCGGTAACATAAAACTACTATATTAAGCTAAAACAGGTATAAAAAAGGAAAAAAGATGGTACTTACCTGGATATCTATGTTTTCTTCTTTTTGCATTGATTAAGAAAAGACAAGAAAATGTTAGATAAGTTTTGTTCATATCATGTATAGACCGTTACTTTTTAATTTACTCGCAGTAGGGCAAGATGGCAAGTTTTCTTATGTACATACAGTGGCGGCCGCCTTTAACCTCCTGCGGCCATTTCCCCACGATTTTTAAAATCGCGGGCAGATGCGGGCCGTTTTCGGCCGTTGTGGGTGCCGCGGGCGCTTTCAATGTTAAGCGCCATTAGCGCTGTCTGGTCAATGTGGCTGACGCGTGGGAAACTCTGTGACAAACGGAGAACATCCCCGAATTTTTACGGGTATGTAGGAGGTTAAAAGGGGCCGGGGCTTTATGCAGTCAGGGCCGCCAACAGAAATCTTGGGACCCAGAACAAATTCAAGGAGCTGGGCCCCCTCCCCCATAGCACACCTAGCATGATTTTTTTTAGGGCGCAAATTTTACTTAAATGACAGTGTTGCGAGCCCTATTTCACACTTCACGAGCTCCCCCATTTTACACCTCGCGAGCCCCCTCTATTTCCCTCCCTTTTCCCATATATTTCTTTCCCCTCCGTCTCACCTCTAACTCTACCCCCCTCCATCAATTACCCCACGTTCACTCAATCCCTACCCCCCACCTCACCTGTATTTCTCTCCCCTGCGTCTCACTCTTACTTCCTCTTTTCCTCACTCACCCCCTCTCTCTTCTGCCTCTGTCAATTGCCCCAAAGCTCACTCATTCCCCTCCTCACAAAACATATACCAAAAAACTTCCCACCCCCAAATACATACAAAAAAAATCCCCACCCCCCAAATATATACAACCTCCCCCACCCCCTAAATACATACAGAAAACCACCTACCCAATACATATAAAAAAACAATACATATAACCCCCCCTTACATACATATATACATACACATAGAAATATATATAAAACAATACATTAAAAAAAATACATATAAAACCCACCCAAATACATATAAAAAAAATCCCAATGCATCTAAGAAAAGACCCCAATACATCTAAAAAAGAGCCCAATCATAAAAAAAATAAAACAACGCAATACATATAACAATTCCCCCAAGCCCCCCAATACATATAAAAATACTAATGTAATAAAAGCATTATTTGTACGAGTTCCTCTGTCTGTGGACTATTATGTTTCGTGTATACTCCCCCCCTCCCACCTCCATGTATTAATATTATCAGGGCTGGCAAAATACCGTGAACTAGACAGCCCTAATCTACGTGAAGGTAAGTAATAAAACGAACAGTAATAATAGTCAAGGATAATACTACAAATAGCAATAATATTATATATTTAATATACTTGTATAAATCATGTACTACTGCATAGTTACATAGAAATAATAGTAATGGTGATATAAATACTACGAGTCATTTGTAATAATAAGAGCCATTTCCCCAAATAATAATAATAATAATAATAATAGAACCAATAAACTAAAGAGAAGAACCCCTATAATGAGAGCAATCAACGGCTGGTGAACTGATTCTGGTAACCTAGGAGCCTGGAATAAGGTAAGTAATTTAAACTAATGTGTACTGATGAATGATTTAAAACAAAAAAAATTATTAGGAGAAATCCTCAATTAAAATATAAATGTGTGGATAAACCTCTATGTGAGGTAAACCTAAACAAAAAGGCAAAAATTAAAATAATAATAATAATAATAATAATTGTAGCACTGTCACCCCCCCCCCCCAGTGGGAGAATACACAGACTATGCTACCTAGCATGTGGTGCAATACCTGTTTGGAGCAAGAGAGCTGAGCTGATCTGCGATGTAGTTGAGATCAGGACAGGCTTAGCTTCTTTCTTTGGTTCTTTCTCTTTGGTGTTCAGCACCTCCAGCCGTAGTGGGTTCCAGGGTATCCAGAAATCAGCCCCCACTACTGCACTCTTTCCACCTCAGCCCAAGGACTGATACTCAGACTGAGGTATATTAGTACAGGATCTTTATTGGGTGGCACTCACTGCAGTTCTTCCTCACAGCGGTGCATGGTCTCAGAGGTTCCCTTCTGTAACACTTGCGCTCACCACAAACAATGCGGGACCCCGGTACTGAGGTGGGAGAGTATAGAACACGCACCCACAGCAGCGGAGGCATGTCTGGAGAGTGGATAGTCAAGGTTAGCCGGGTGAGGTGAGATAGTAGAATGGTCTTGATACTTGCCAAGGTCAAAGTAGGAGCCAGGAGAGTAGTCGATAGTCGGGTGCCGTGGTCAAGGGGTCGGAGCCAGTAGGATAGTCGTTGTTCGTGTGCCGTGGTCAGGGATGGAGAGATACGGAAGGTCAGAGGCAAGCCGAGGTCAATATCCAGAGAAGGTTCCAAAGTCTAGCCGGGCCGGTACACAGGAGATCAAACACAGAGGCAGGCAAGGCAAGGCAAGGCAAGGCATAACAACAGGAACATGGATGTGGGAACAGTAAGGCTACAATGAACTATGCTCAACCAAAGAAGGAGTGAGGGAGCTGAGGATATATGAGTGAAAGAGTCCAATGAGACAGAGGGGTGGAGAGGAGGAGCGACCTTTGCGGAGGCAGGGATAGGCTGTGAGGTGCAGGAGACAGGTGAGCAATATAATGAGTCTTGACACATAGCTGGGGAGCAGTGCACATGCGTCGTGTGTGCGTCACGTGGGGCGGCCATGTGTCGCATGCAGGGGGTGGAGCAAATCTCCGTAGGAACCATGAAAACCCTCCGTGGGTACATGCGCTCTGTAAGGTGCACGGGAGGCTATGAAGAAGCAGGTAAGGAGGGAGAACACCGCGGGGGACGCGCTCCCCGATTTCTTACACCTTCCTTTGAATGGTGCTTTGCCCCTGGTAGTATAGGGCATCAGGCTGATTTGTTGTTCCTCCAGCTCAGAGGCTGGGGGTGAGCATGCTCATCCTGCCATAGGAGAGACTCACAGCTCTCTGCTTATTCTCTATTCAAGAGTTCAAGCAGGACTGAGGACTAAATTTGGCATTCCTCTAATTAAGACAGGAGGGGCGGGCTCATGGTCTATACCTATTTCTGATAGGCTTACACAGGCCATGAGTCACCATCTTACTCTTGTCCATCATAGAGGAACAAGGGTGGGGCACAAACCCATAGGATTAACCTATTTCTGCCTGCAGATAACAGGACTTACATAACAGGGTGGCGAAAGAAAGGCAGAATAGACACACCCTGTTAAATAATAATAATAATAATAATAATAATAATAATAATAATAATAAATGTGTCGTCACCCCCTCCTGTCTCCTTCCCTGTTTCCCTCTTTCTCCACCCAACTCCCTTCTCCACTCCTAGTCCCCTTTCTTTGTACCCTTAATTTCCTATTTCCTCCCATCACCTCCTCCTGTAGGGTCCCTCTACCCACTCACCAACTCCTCTTGGGTCCCTCTCCCCCCTCACCAAATCATGTAGGGTCCCTCCCTCCCCCCTCACCAACTCATGTAGGGTCCCTCTCTCCCTCTCCCCATTCTCCTCCTGTAGGGTCCCTCTCCCCCTCACCAAATCCTGTAGGGTTCCTCTTCCCCCTCGCCAAATCCTGTAGGGTGCCTTTCTCCCCTCTGACAAACTCCTGTAGGGTCCCTCTCCCCCCCTTCTCATCCATTAGGGTCCCACTCTCCCTCTCACAAACTTCTGTAGGGTCCCTCTCCCCCCCTTCTCTTCCTTTAGGGTGCCCCTCTCCCCCTCACATACTCCTGTAGGGTCCCTCTCCCACCCCCCATCTCCTCCTATAGGGTCCCTTTGTCCCCCCTCTCCTCCTCCTGCTCTTTTCCAGTAGGGTGTACTGTCTCTCCTCCTCTCCCCACTCTCCTTCTCCAGCAGACAGCCTCTTCCAGCGGGACCCCCTGCATGTGAAGATCATTGCCCGGATAAACTCCCGGCCGCACAGCCTCCCCCCCGTACTCTTCCGTTCCTCCTCCGTGAACCCCCCGAGGACTCTGTGCCCTCAGCTCCACGAACAGCAGAGCAGCGCCACCCGCAGTCCCCAGGTGTTCCCCATGGGTGTCCGGGGATCCTCGGTTGGTCCCCATGGGTCCCTGCTGGTTTGCGGTACCATTCGTGTTGTAAAAAAATAAATAAAGATGGCCTACATTTCAATAAATACACCTCCCAGGTGCAGGTGGGGAGGTGTATTTATTGAAATGTAGGCAATCTTTATTTATTTTTAACAACACGAATGGTACCGCAGGCCAGCGGGGACCCACGGGGACAACCCGAAGGCCCCCAGACACCCGTGATGGCCACCCGGGGACCCCTGCCGGCCTGTGATATTAATCCTGTTTATAAAAAAATAAATTATGGTCTCTATTCTTTCTTCCCGCTAACCTCCCCTATGTGCTGGCGCAACTGCGGTCAAATAGGCACATTTAAACACATATGGTGGTCCTGCCCCAAGATAATCCTCTTCTGAGGAAGAATCAGACGGCTAATAGAAGGGGTAACAAGTATGGAGCTACCCTGGAATATAGAAACAGTGCTCCTACTAAAACCCAACGAGGGACTAGAGAGAAAAATAGACTTTTTGATAACACAGATCCTATCAGCACCTAAAACACTAATCACAAAACACTGGAAACAGAACGACCCCCCCCCCTATCACTGAGGTACTGCACAAGATAAATTATATAACGACAATGGAGAGACTCACAAGTCTAATCCACGACAGGTACAACTCCTTCCTGACAACATGGGATCCATGGTAGACATACATTTGGAAGAACCCAATTGGAACTATGAAATCAAGGGAATTGTTAATGGTTAAGCAGACTTAGACTTGGCTAAGGATGTAACAAGTATTCTTGTATGTACGCTCCCTGCGAGGAGCCCATAATGGATGTCACCCTACTACTCCCCCGCCCCCTTCACACAACCTTTTTATTTTCTGTACCCATCTCCCCCCCCCTTCCTTTCTTTGCCCCTTTTATGTTATCATGTTCAGACTTGGAAAAATAAAAAATATAAGTTGAAAAAAAAAAAATATGGTTTTATGTGGGGACACAGGTGGTGGGTGTGTTGTGTATTGGTGTTTATTACATATTGAAATGGCTATTGGTGGCCTTGGAGGTGGGTAGTAGGGATTGTATGTGCATTTTTGTTTATTGTGGGTGAAGGTGGTAGTAGCCCTAAGGATGGGTGTTTAGGCCTACTGGGTGGGTAGCGGGAGGGGGTTAACCCCTTCATTACCTTAGCGGTATTAACGTCTAAGATAATGAAGGGGTTAAGTCCAACCACAACACCCCCGCAAGGCTTAAACATTACCTGTGATAGCAAAATTCCAAAAATGGGCGAGTAGCCAGCGATGAGATGATCGCCTCACTCAAAAGGGCTCACCCGGCGATTTGTTCCAGCTGCAGTTTGATGCACAGAGAGAGCTGCCTGTCACTGCACATATCTCACAAGAGATCGCTGGGTTTTAATACATTTTATAATAATACTGAGGGTGAGCAGGGGGTCTCCGGAGCAGAACCGCATTGATTTCAGGTCCGGGGACCCCATGCTTCCCAAGATAGAGGCCCAGTTATGGGGTGCCGGCATCTCCTATGCATTTAAATGTCTCACGTCAAGTGACTGTGGAGATTTAAATGCATAGGAGGTACCGGCACCCCATAACAGGGCCTTTATCTCAGGAAGCAGGGGGTCATTGGACCTCAAAACAATGTGGTTCTCACTTCCGGTGACGTCATCCAAAATTGGTGGGATAGTCAGGGAGCTCCAAGAACCCTCGAGCATAAAACGATTATAAAGCTCTTTTTCCCCCTACAAAACTTCCGGAGACCAACTTGCAAAGACGTCTGAACCGTTCAGCATGTCACACAAAGCAAAAGCGCAAGCTCCAAAGGGCGTACCAAAGTACTTTCAGCCGCAGCAGAAACGCGGATCAGAAATCATGCAGGGAGCCCAAGATGGCGTCGGACACCACGCGGCCGCATCCCCACAACGGGATAGAGAGCAGCCTGCCGAGGAACCAACCCTGGAAAGGGAAATAACGCGCACCTATCTAGAACAGCTGCTCTCAAGCATGCACGACAGGATCCACAAAACCCTCCAGCAGGATCTTAAGGAGATGGTGTCAGGCTTAAAAGAAGAGCTAGGAAACCTCACACAGAGAACGGAGGACCTGGAAAGCAGACTGGAAGAATCTCTACAGGCCCAAGCCGCAGCAAACGATGAAATCATGCGCCTGGGAGAAGAAATCAGGTTCCTGAAAGACGGAATGGAGGACCAGGAGAACCGGGACCGGAGACAGAATCTACGGATTCGGAATGTCCCGGAAACGGTTCTCCCTGAATTAATAAAGCCTTACCTGACTGATCTGTTCAGCACGCTCTGCACGGGCCTTGACGGAAGGGATCTGGAAATAGATCGCGCACATCGCGCACTGGGTCCTCGGTCAAACGACCCAAAAAGAAGACGAGACATTATAGTACGTCTCCATAGCTATTCCACGAAAGAGAAAGTGATGGCGGCGAGCAGAGAAGCTAATAACCTCACATTCCAGAACGAGCCCGGGCAAATATTCAGTGATCTCGCCAGGATCACAGTCGAGCAACGCCGAGAGCTCAAGCCCCTCACCCAGGGGCTGCGAGAAAACAACATACCCTACAGATGGGGATTTCCGTTCCAGCTCGTGGTAAGCAGAGGAGGAAAACAGCGATCACTCAGACTGCCAGAAGAGATGCCAGGATTCGCTCGAGAGCTGGGCCTGACACTGCCACCTGCGCGGGACAACGAACAGAGGGAGACACGAGGAGCAAGTCAAGAGCGGAGACCAATCAGAGCGTCGGAGAGGCTGGCCGGTCAACAGGGGCAGAAAACCTGATCACCCGGCAGAGAAACCCTGCAACCCAGGGCCTTTGATACCCATCTGAGGGCCCCGGGGGAGGGTGGAGGGTCCCTGTTTGCCCGTTTGCCCGTTTGTCTTTTATCCTGTTGACCAGCTGACCCGGGAGGCTCCGGCGACCCGCGACCTGGATGGCGGGAGCTTACGGATACCACTTCGGAATCAAAACAGGCGAGTTGAGATGCGTGGAGGCGGGAGAGGGGAAACCCGATCCTTAAAGCTGCTCCTTCTGCTAGGCCCCGCTGGGAACTCCTCGACCTATCCACAGACAGAGGACTCCATCGTCCAGACCAGGTTTGAGCATTCCCGCCCAGATACACGTTATATCTGGGTCCGGCAAGACATAGCCGGTCCCCTCCCCAGACTGACACAGGAAAGCCCATTACCTCCGTTGAGGCTGTTTATCTACCCCTGCAAGTTACACCCCCACCCCCACCACCTTCATATGTGGATTAACTCCCTGTTAAAGGACAAACTATAGTTACGTTAAATTGTTTCTCACTACTGGCTGCCCTAGCAAGTTATAAAGCAGCCCAATATCCCCCCTCTACCTCCCCCCCCGCTACCACCCCCCCCTCTACCACCCCCACCCCCTTCTTCTCTCCCTCCCCTTCTCTCCCCCCCTCTCCTCTCTCCCCCTCTCAGTGCTTTAAAATGGGCGCGAAACAAAGTAAAACAGCATGCTCCAACAACGCCGCGTTAACACTGTATTACCAGACACAACCAGTCTAATGTGTATCTCATACTGCTCCCATGAAATGGACCGCTGACCCCCCTTAGCCATTCAATACAAAGGCCGCCCATCTGTTACTTTAATAATGCAATGTACAGTGTCCCCATGCGTGTCTTAATCCAGAAAAGTATGCGGAACAGTGAACTTATATGACCGCATTGTTTGAATAGGTTATTGTATTGAAAGCTGTAGGCAATTTAATGTGTATATCCAAATGTGACTACCTGCGGACTTACAGCAACCCTCCCATGCACTCACCCCTACCTCCCCCCCCAACCACCCCCTCCTCCCCCCCTTCTTCCCCTCCCCCCCTTCTTCTCCTTCCCCCCCCCTCTCCCCCCTCCCCCTGCTTCCCCCTCCCTCCCCCCAACCCCCCCCTCTCCCTCACCCCCCACCGCTCCCCTCGCTTCCCCCCTCCCTCCTCCCCCCTCTATCTTCCCCCCTCCCCCTCTCCCTCCCCTCGCCTTCCCCCCCTCCCTTCTCCCTCCCCCCATCCCTCCCCTCGCCCTACCCCCCCTCTCCCTCCCCCCTCCCTCTCCCTTTCCTCGCCCTCCCCCCCTCTCCCTCCCCCCTCTCTCTCCCTCTCCTCGCCCTCCCCCCCTTCTCCCTTACCCCCCGTCTCCCTCCCCTCCCCCCGCTTCCCCACCCACCCCCTACCCCCAATAATGACCTCAAACTATATAGCAAAATCCTGGCCAATAGATTAAACCCTATCTTACCAAGGCTGATAAACATAGACCAAGTCGGATTTGTGACAGGTCGACAGGCCTCGGATAACACACATAAAATAATTAATATTATTGAGCATGTCCACCTCACAGGAACCAAAGCAATATTACTTAGTTTGGACGCAGAGAAGGCGTTCGATAGAATCGATTTGCTATTCTTAGACCATACCATGCGCAAATTTGGCTTTAAAGATGCATACTTAGAAGGGGTCCGCAGACTCTACCAAGATCCATCAGCAATGGTAAAATTACCAGGGGGCAATATCCAGAGCTTTAACATTAAAAATGGTACGAGATAGGGATGCCGCTTGTCCCCTCTCCTCTTCGCACTAACTATAGAACCCCTAGCGGCTACAATCCGAAATAATGTAGATATTCAAGGGATAGAAATCGGACGTTCGCAAATGCATAATATCCCTATTTGCGGACGATATAATACCAACACTCTCAAAACCCCAAATTTCCCTCCCAAACCTACAAAAAGAGCTCTTAGACTTCGGAATCATATCAGGATATAAAATCAATAATGATAAATCCGAAGCACTAAATCTAAACCTGCCGGAGCCAGAGATGAAACTTCTTAAGCTAAATTTTAATTATCGATGGAGCTCCTCCTATATCAAATACCTGGGAGTAAAGATATCGGGGAGCTACCATTCCTTATACCATCATAATTACCCGGCCCTCTTTCGGAAAATTAAATTAGACCTAGACAAATGGGGAGCGTACCAAATTTCATGGATCGGGAGAATGATTTCGGTGAAAATGAATATACTCCCCAGATTACTATACTACTTCCAGACACTCCCGATCCACATCCCTGGCTCAGAATTGAAAAATATCCAGAAACAAATTTTCCACTTTATCTGGCAGGGGTTAAAACCCAGAATCGCAAGGACAGTTCTACTTGCTTCAAGAGGGAGAGGGGGCCTGGGAGTCCCCGATATTATACGATACTATCAAGCTGCCCAGCTGCGACAACGCAGAACCAGGCCAATATTGCTGGCTTGACATAGAAATGCAATACGCCGGCACGCCTTCTCTGCCAGCATGCCTTTGGTCCCTGAGCAGGGAGGACTTGCAGAAAAGCAAATTCAAATTAGGACCAATGAGGCACATGTGGGAGACCTGGACGACATGCAAACTTAAATTCAAGCTCACAACTCCCAAATCCCAACTCACTCCAATTATCCAAAACCCCAAATTCCCACCTGGTTGTGAGCCCAGAGAATTTGAGCAATTTACGACTAAAAAAATAAGGGCAATTGCCGACTTCCTGAGCATAGGAGAGTTCCTGAGTTACCAAAGATTACAAAACAAATACGAAATAAGGGGATTGATTGTCCTTAAATATCTTAAAATTCGGCACTTCATTCAAACAATATCACCAACGTTGGAATTTCCCCGTCTCACGAGATTTGAAAGGCTTTGCAAAGAAACGACACACCAAAAAGGTCTTATAACACAAATATACGCAGAGCTGGAAAGGGCAACAGACGCCCCAGTTCATGACTACATGCTCCATTGGGCAGCAGAATTGGGCATAGTTATAGACCGAGAGGATTGGGAAAGCATTTGGGAATCAGCCTCAGGATCTTCCATATGTACCACAATCAAAGAAAATATATATAAAATACTGTTTCGCTGGTATCTTACTCCAGTTAGAATAAATCAAATCTACCCTCTGGCCTCCGACCTATGTTGGAGAGGCTGCGGACAAAAGGGTGACATGGCCCACATATGGTGGTCATGTCCAGAAATTCAGAAATACTGGGAAACCATACAGACTTTAATTAAAGAGGTCACAGACCTCATCATACCCATTGATCCGTTGACCTACTTGTTGGCCAGGCAAATCGAGAACATTGACCGCCCAACAAGAAAATTGATCTCCTTCATTCTTACGGCGGCAAGATGTGCGGTGGTGGCCTCGTGGAAGAGGGTGTCTCCCCCCCCTAGGCAAACAGTCAAAAACAGAATACAAGAAGTTATGTTAATGGAGAAACTCTCGGCCTTCCTAAAGAGGAAAACTGAACCTTTCTATACCACGTGGGAGCCATGGCTGACCCGAATGGCAGACTAAAGATAGCTACCCCCAGTAAATGACGGTCGTAGTAAGAGAGGAATCTCATGCGATGAACTGAGGAGGAAGGGCCCTCCCTCCCTTCCTCAGACCCCCCCCTCCCCCCAACCTTCCCCCCCTCTGCCCCTCTTTCTTCCCCCTTACTCTCTGTTTCCATCCTCACGCCAACCCTGCCGACCCATCCCTTAAGGTCGGGGGCGCGTTGAGTCTTTCCCTCTCACTGTTATTAAACCAAGAAAAACCTGTATTAGGCAATAAGATGTGTATTTGTTAAATAATGTATGTCAAATAACGCCTAATAAAAAAATTTGAAACAAAAAAAACAATGCGGTTCTGCTCCGGAGACCCCCTGCTCATTTACACCAGCTTCATTACCTTAGTGGCTAGCCACTAAGTCAAAGAAGGGGTTAACTCCATCCGCAACCCCCCGCAATTCCTAAACACCCACCAAGGGCCAAATACAACCTTCACCCACCCCCGCTACCCACAACAAGCATGGCACTGGTGTTTAACCCTTTCATTGCCTTAGCTATTAGCCGCTAAGTTAATGAAGTTGCCTGTAAATGCATTTTTCATGCATCAGATTCATGCCGGGGGTCTCCAGTAGTGATATTAATGGATATCAGCTCCGGAGTCTCCCGGCATCAATCCGATGCAGGAAAAATGCATTTTCCTGTCTCGCTGCGTATCGGCAGCTTCTCATCACCTTCTTGCCAACTTTTTCTGGTGGGACAATTTGGGGAGGAAATCTCAATAATAGAGTGGCGATCAGCTGTGATAAGAATTGAGCAAGTTTGAGAAATTGTCGATAAGTGGCGATTAGTGCTTGTTACTGCGCGTTTGGCGATTTTTTTTGTCGGCAAAAACCCCCCTGCGATTTTTGCTCTTATCGCCGGTTTATCAGTGTTTACTGAATCGCTGTAGGCTTTCTTGGCGATAAGCTGGTGATAAGTGTCTTATCGCTGCTTACTGCGTGAGGCCCTTAGTCGGCTTTGATTAATTGGGATTTAAGAGGGTTATTATGTGTGTTATGTTGGTGTGGGAGTGGTTGATGGGGGTAGGTGTGTTGGAGTAGGTGGTTAGGCCCCTTGTGGGGTGGTAGGTAGGGACAGACCACTTGTTTGCCATACAGGTTAAATAGACATTGAGAAGAAATGCCTCTGGTACAGTATCCAAAAGGTGGGTGGGTGGGGTTAGTGTAATGTTAGGAATCTAGTAAGTTCAAAGTAGACCTTCGTGGCTAACTAGCTATTGGTTTACCATACACACGCACGCACGCACACACACATATATATATATTATATAATATATATATATATATATATATATATATATATATGCAAATACAGCTGTATGCTCATCTGCATGTCTTAGGCTAAGGCCCCGGTCACGGCGCTCTAATGCGCACCCGCACTTTCGGCTGCGCGTTCCGGCGATTCCCCGGTCTGCAGCTCAATGCAGGAGCAGAGACCGGGGGGGGCGTGCCGGAGGAGTGACGGGGGCGCGGCCATGACGTCACCCGGCAGGTTCGCCCTCATTGGCTGAACCGCCGGGGGGCGTGCCTAGCCGCTCGACGCGAGTTCCTGCTCTCAATTCTATTGAGAGCAGGAGTAGCTCTCGCGCGAGCGCTGCGGCCCCCCCTCGCAGCGGGCCCGGCGCCGTTGCGGGGAGGGCTCTGGTGAGCGCAGCGTCCGCCACAGCGGACGCTGCAGCATGCAGCGGGGGCAAGGCCTTAGGCAGGTCTGCAACCCCGCCTTTCCCCATTATCACCCAGCATACAGCACTTCCACTGCAGCAAGGGATTCTGGGAAATGACATGCAAATGAGCACACAGTGTCACTTTTTGCCTCAAAAACCATTTTTAACATGGTTCCCTATAGGCTATTTGCTTTCCTGTGGAGGGTTTTTGTCACTTTTTTTACTCACCATAACTTAACTCAGTATTATGGTATATATATATATATATATATATATATATATATATATATATATATATATATATATATACCCACATGTAGAGGTATCAGTAACGTGTTAGCCGAGCTTCAATAATCAAAAAATAAATAGATGATACCGTTCTGTGGCTAACGAAATGCTTTTATTTGTGCGAGCTTTCGAGATACACTGATCTCTTCTTCCGGCGATGTTACAATGAATGAAGCAAGCAAAAGCTATACTATAAACAGTGTCTATTGGAATGTTATCTGTGATAGATAACATTCCAATAGACACTGTTTATAGTATAGCTTTTGCTTGCTTCATTCATTGTAACATCGCCGGAAGAAGAGATCAGTGTATCTCGAAAGCTCGCACAAATAAAAGCATTTCGTTAGCCACAGAACGGTATCATCTATTTATTTTTTGATTATATATATATATATAAATATATATATATATATAGAGAGAAAAAACAAAGGTCGCAAACTGATATACACAAGTGTGAATAAACACATGCAGAGATAAGCAACAATGAAAGTTAAGTGTGAGATATCCAGGACTGGATGGAATCTAAAAATGAAAGAAATAGCTAAATATGCGAAGTAAGTAATTTTAGTGTCATTTATGCCGATACAGATCCTACTTACAATGTAGCAGGTAAAAATGGTAATTTCAGGATAAAATCATACTCTTAACCGCCAAACTGGAAACAATGACACCAAGGTCTGTAGCGCGCTCTTTGGAAGACGCCATCTCCTCTTCGACCAATAGCAACCTACATAGGTGCCTAACTGCATACTCATTGATAAAGTCTACTGATGAAATGCGTAGGGGTATGGTAGTCCTGTTGCTGAATTTTATGAAACTACTGTACTCCTGCTGTAGTTACAAGCCTTTGATAAGGCAACTTGAACTGTTCATAACATCTGCCACTCCGATCATACTGACAGGGTTACTTTTGTACACCCATTTCACGATCCGGTAAACATCATACCAACCATCGCGAGATTTGGAAGAGGGATTCTGAAGCACAAGCATCGGAGAGGATACGGCGTCTTCCAAAGAGTGCGCTACAGACCCATGCGTCATCATTTCCAGTTCAGCAGTTAAGATTAGGATTGTATCTCTCTCTCCCTCTCTCTCCCTCTCTCTCCCTCTCTCCCCCTCTCTCTCCCTCTCTCTCCCTCTCTCCCTCTCTCTTTGGAAGCCTCAGACATCAAAAGGGATAACTTATTTTTTGGGAGTTGTAATAAATCATATTACATAACCCCATGTAGAAAAGTGTGATATATATTTTTTTTGTATTGTTCAGGAGATTGCAATAGTAACTATTGTTTTTTTCTTGTATTATTTTCAAACACCCATATTAAAATTAGGTAATGCAAGTAAGGTTATTGGGCATATATCATTCTTAGCCAATACCATGTTCAAATAAAAATAATAAACAGCATTAAAGAAGAATAAAAAAGGCAACTATTAGCAATGATTTAACAACCTTTAGTGAATCTAGGCAATCATGAGATGCAAATTATTTTTGGAGGCTAAATTGAGGAAGGAACAGAACATTTTTAGAAAATTAAACCAATATAAGAAAAGACCGTATAGAGGACGAATTGAGAATGGAGTAAGATAGTGTTTATTTTTAATTGATTTTGAGAATAATAGATACATATTATCATTAATTCTGGGGTTCAGGTATTGTGTTATGTTTCAAACTCTGTGGCCAAGTCAAGTAAATGTAGACAACTACAATTTGTCACAATGTGTTGCATTTCTTTTTCCATAAAAGTTGTAACTGCTTATTCCTCAAGATGGCAATAAAGAGTCATGTATGAGTCGCCTCAGAGATTGAGAGCAAGTCAATACATGTGCTAATAATACTGTATCAGAAGTTATATTTATGTGTGATGATTTACTGTTACCTTTACAAAGCTTAACATACAGTATAATAATAAGCTACATGTTTTTTATACAACAAAACATGAGCATGTAATTTATCCTAATTTACTGCAAATGTTTAATTTTACTTAATTTTCTCTTTTTTTGCAGTGCATTGCAAGCACGTTAAGCACTTTTTTGTTTTATTTTTCTATAACTCTGAATACGTACTCAGCAAGGCCACTACTGCACAAGGGTGAATGCTACTGCGAAGAGCTTACAATCTAAACAGTGTAATTGAAGACAAACAGATACAATAGATATCAAATAAGGGCAAATAGTGTAAGTTTGTGTAATCAAATAGGGACTGCAGCTGTAGGATGAGTTAATTAAGTAATAATCCCCGAAGAACAGGGCATTACTGGCCAATAATGCCCTGGCTGGAAGAGTTGAAGGCCCGAGGCGAAGCCGAGGGACTTTAACCCAGCCAGGGCATTATTGGCCAGTAATGACTTGTTCTTCTGGGATTATTACTATTATAGGCTAAATGTAGGCTTATTTCATAAATAATATACACTTTTGTATAGTTAAATAGATATTTTTATTAAAATGAAATGGTAAATACATGAAACCACCTCTATATACGCTTACACTGCAGATATCTAAATCCACACACTGCCGTCCCCTCTGTGTACACACACATACACACACACAGCACCTCTACAGACACACACAGCAGCTCAACACACACAAACTGCTGCTACACACACACCACACACACACACACACACACACACACACACACACACACACACACACACACACACACACACACACACACACACACACACACACACACACACACACACAACACCTCTACACACACAGCTGCTCTACACACACAGGCACACCACACACACACACGTACACGCACACACACGCACGCACACACACACACACACACACACACTGGAGCTCTAGACAAACAACACAGCACCTCCTCTACACTCACAAAACAGCACCTCTACACACACAACACAGCACTTCTACACACAACACATCACACACAACACAGCACCTCTACACACACACAACAGCATCTCTACACACACAACCCAACAGCTCTACACACACAAACTCTGCTGCTACACACACACGCTACACCCATAAACACTGCTGCTGACACTGACACACACACACACACACACACAGACACACACACACACACATACTGGAGCTCTATACACACACACATCAGCTCTACACACACACACATCAGCTCTACACACACAACACAGCCGCTACACATACAATAGCACAACACACACACACACACTCAAGCCACAATCAAAAATGCAGCCAGTAACTAAACTTTGCACTCTCCCCCCAACCTCTACACACAACAAAGCACAACCCAGCACCTCTACACCCCCCCCCCACACACACACACACATAACACTGCACCTCTATACACAACACAGCACCTCTACACACACAACATACACACAACACTGCACCTCAATACACAGCACCTCTACACACAACACAGCACCTCTACACACACGACATACACACAACTCTGCACCTCTATACACAGCACCTCTACACACAACACAGCACCTCTACACACAACACAGCACCTCTAAACACACACACAAACTGCTGCTAAACACATATGCTACACCCATAAACACTGCTGCTGACACACACACACACACACACACACACACACACACACACACACACACACACACACACACACACACACACACACACACACACACAGCACCTCTACACAGATATACAACAGCACAGCACACACACTGCTACTGACACACTCACACACAAACTGCAGCCACAAACAAACTGCAGACAGCCACTTACTTCTTTGCAGACACTCTTCCCCCCCAATTCAACTGAATCTGCTCAGAAAATCTCAGTCAGCTCGGGAGGGGGAGGATTCAACCCGTGGATGATACTTCCTGACCAATCCCTGCCATGTCTCAGAGCTGTTACTTCATTCTGACCAATCCCCTGCCCTGTCTCAGCTGTTCTGAAATCTGATTGGCTGGAAATAAACACATTGAAAACTACACTTTGCAAGCTGCTAAAATTCCGGGCATTACTGCTTGGATAATGCCTGGAATTTTAACCAATCAGAGAGCATGGTTTTCAATAATGCCCAGAATTTTACTGCTTTAGCCTATAATTGTCAATATAATAAAATGAATAGAGTGCAGCATACTGTATGAATATAAACGTTGGAAAAGGTGGTTAACATTGAATAAAGTTCTATTGAAAGGCTGCCTTTTGGGGTGGGTTATTAGTTCGGTTTTTAATATAGGGGCGGTGGGAGGTTGGTATGTATGACATTCCAAAGATAGAGTGCTCAAGAATGCTTTCAGATGGGACAAAGCAGTGGAGGATAGAGGAGGCAAAAGTGCAAATGTACTAACGGGCAAAGCAAGAGATTAAGGATATGAAAAAGAGAGGGGCAGAAGTATGTAATATCAAAGCACGGGACAAGAAGTTTGACGGAAATACAAGAATATACAGTAGCCATACCCAAGAGCTATAGCAGTTGTATGTATAATTAATGCCAATATTAGCACATTTAGAAGTAGATATTGAAGTGATAAATTTGTGACTAAAATGTAGTTGCTCACTTCTTACCATATATCTGTCCAATATAATGTGGTGTTTCTAGAAATCTTTTGTAATTAAATAAAATGTAGACGTACTGTCCATGATTTATAGATTACAGTGATAGAGGAGGCGCTAAGATATAAATTACTGTTTTTTGGAACTGCAGATGAGACATATAACTCAGACCACATCTGGTTTATTTCTTTGCAAATTATTTCACAAATTAATTTTCTTAATTAAATAATGAATTGTGGTGCATAAATTGTGATTTTATAATAAAGTAGTGTTATATTGTTGAGTAATGGGTTACAATTAAAGTTCCCCATAGATTTTTATAGTTTCGTACAGTAATAACATGGTCTCAATGCGTTAGTCATTTTCTAATTTTTATTTAGTGAAAAATGTATTGTAATTTTTCACTTTGAGGTTAAGAAATATTGAGGTTAAGAAATATTGGGACGAAATTGAATAAAGAGCTCATCTCATGATCATATCAGTGTAGGCTTGTCTGACACATGCTGTGCATACATTGGGGTTTATTCAGTAACGGCGATAGCACCGATCCAGCTCAACTGTACAGAAAGTCCCATTGAAGTTGGACCAGCGCGATCGCAGGTTACTGAATAAACCCCACAGTTAGAGGATAGATTCAGACTTTATACACCCCGTCAGCCTCACAGCATGATCAATTGTTGTGTATCTGCAATCTCTTCCTCTTCTAAAAGTTCTATTGTAATTTAAACATTAAATTAAATGTAGTCTTTTTGTTGACAGTAAAATAATGATCTATGCCAGTTGCAATTGCTTTGCAATTTAAAAATATTTTTTTTTTCACAAACATTGGAAATCTGTGAACTAATTCACAAGTCTAATCTCTGTATTTTAGTTCTATAGTAAGTGCCACAGGGCATGACACATTTATTAATTACTGAGTGATCTTGAAGTTGAAGACAATAGCGTTTTTAAATAGAACAAAAAAATTATAATTTTTTCTTTAATTTTAACTGATCAGCACAGGCTCATACACTGCTGGTCATAGCACTCACACACGCTAACCAGCGCAAACTCTCCCACACACGCTAATCAGCACAAACTCACCAATACATGTTAACCAGCATAAACTCTGTCACACACGCTAACCAGCACAAACAACCCCACACACGCTAACCAGCGAAAACTCTCCCACATACGCTAACCAGCACAAACTCTTCCACACACGCTAAGCAGCACAAACTCACCCACACATACTAACCAGAACAAACTCTCCCACACACGCTAACCAGCATAAACACTCCCACACACGCTAACTAGCACAAACTCTCCCACACACGTTAACCAGCACAAACTCACACACATACCTGCAGCCCATATCCAAGTGGCCCATTATAAGTGGCATGACTACTGAAAAACTGAAGTTTAAAAGGAAGGAACTCTTACCCTAATGGATCTTATCCTTCTTCTCTCCTCAGGTAAAAACCATCTCTAAATCCTCATTGAAGCCTATGCTGTGTGTATTATATAGTATATGCAAGTGATCCAATGCTAGGTAAAAACCATATTTGAATGCTGTTTTCTGTCTACCCCTAATCAAATTAAGTGTTGCCACCTAGGCAGGGAACACCCTGTGTAGAAAACCATTTGTTTGAATGTGCCTCAGATGTGCTAATTAAGCAGACAGAACCACACTGTCAGGTGACTTTTTAGGCCTATATAAACCCAGTCAGAACAGCTAGTCTGTCTGCAGCCCATATCCAAGTGGCCCATTATAAGTGGCAGGACTACTGTACAACTGAAGTTTAAAAGGAAGTTCAAAAGAAGTGAGGAAGAAGTGGACACTCCATCTGGCCCTGATTCCTGCATTTGAAGTACGCTGGAAAAGAGGATATCATCAATACCAGACAGCATCATTTCTGCTGTGATACTGCCTTTACCATTTATATTTGCTTTGACTTCACTTCTTCTCAAATTATGCACTTCTTTTTACCAGCCTCAGTATGTCTCTAACTCTATTCATATATCTCCATCTCTCCTTCCTTCACCACTTCTCTGTTCACATGAACTCCTTTCTTACCTGCGTCCTCTGACACCACACAGCTATATCCCCTGCACTAAAAAACACCCCTACAAATCATCCTCACACATCCTTTTTCTATTCATGCTTCTCCTCCTTGCTTCTGGGGATATCTCTCCCAATCCTAGTCCCTGTCTTATTCCTACATGCGCTCGTCCTCGCCTGCCAACTGCAACCTCTACTCCTTCTGGTGTCAACCCCTCCAACCTCATACCCATTCCCTGCCACCCTCCCTCCTCTCTCCCTTTCTCCTGTGCCCTTTGGAATGCTCGCTCCCTTTCTAACAAGTTCCTCTCTGTGCATGACTTCTTTCTCTCTCACTCCCTGCTTCTCTTTGCTATAACTGAGACCTGGCTCACTCAGTCTGACTCTGCTCTGGAAGCTGCCCTCTCCTATGGTGGCCTTTCCTTCTCCCATACTCCGCGCACTGATGGCAGGGGTGGAGGCGTGGGGCTCCTGCTCTCCTCTCTCTGTCGCTACCGAACCCTTCCTATTCCTCCCTCTCTTGCTTTTCCCTCCTTTGAGGCTCACACTGTCCAGATTTTCTCTATCGACCTGTCTCCTTCCTGCCTTTTGCCTCTAAACTCCTTGAACGTCTTGTATTCTCTCGCTTGCTCCATTTTCTCAACACCTATTCTCTCCTAGACCCTCTACAATCTGGCTTCCGCACTGCTCACTTCACGGAAACATCCATCACTAAAATAAATGACGACCTCCATGCTGCCAAAGACAGAGGTCATTACACTCTGCTCATATTACTCGACCTCTCTGCAGCATTTGATACTGTGGATCACCCTCTTCTCCTTCTCTTTCTCCATACTCTTGGTATTCGGAACAAAGCTCTATCCTGGATCTCATCCTACCTCTCCCATCGTACTTTCAGTTTCTCTTCTGCTAACACCTCCTCCTCCTCTATTGATATCTCTGTGGGGGTACCCCAGGGCTCTGTCCTGGGACCTCTTCTCTTTTCTCTGTAGACACTCTCTCTTGGTGACCTAATAACATCTATTGGGTTTAAATATCACCTCTATGCTGACGACACACAAATATACTTTTCAACACCCGACCTTACACCTGCTATACAGACCAAATTATCTGAATGTCTCTCTGCTATATCATCCTGGTTGGCCCTCCGTCGCCTTAAACTCAACATGGCTAAAACAGAGCTCATCATACTTCCTCCCAAACCTGGCCCTACTACCTCCTTCCACAATACTGTTGGAACTACGATCATTCACCCAGTAGCCCAAGCACGCTGCCTAGGGGTCACACTCGACTCCTCTCTCACATTCGCCCCTCACATTCAAAAAATTTCTAAAACTTATCGCTTTTTCCTCCGCAATATAACAAAGATACGCCCTTTCCTCTGTTGCTCGACTGCTAAAACTCTGACTCAGGCCCTCATTCTCTCCCATCTTGATTACTGTAACCTCCTGCTGTCTGGCCTTCCTGCCTCTCACCTGTCTCCCCTACAATCTATCCTAAATGCTGCTGCCAGAATCACTCTACTCTTTCCTAGATCTGTCTCAGCATCTCCCCTCCTGAAATCCCTCTCCTGGCTTCCAATAAATCCCGCATCTCACACTCCATTCTTCTCCTCACTTTTAAAGCTTTACACTCTTCTGCCCCTCCTTACATCTCAGCCCTAATTTCTCGCTATGCACCATCCCGATGTCTTCTTCTACCTCCTTTTTATCTAAAGCCCTCTCCCGCCTTAAACCGTTTTCACTGACTGCCCCACACCTCTGGAATGCCCTTCCCTCAGTACCCGACTAGCACCCTCTCTATCCACCTTTAAGACCCACCTTAAGACACACTTGCTTAAAGAAGCATACGAATAGCACTGTGAACATTCTGAACACATCTTACTATATATAATTGAAAGCATTGTATGCCTGTCTGGATGTCTGGATGTCTGGATGTCCGGTCCCTAGGGACAATCGCATTGCACCTTTGGCCTGTCACTCCGCCTCAGGCCATGCCCGCCCCCGGGCACCTCTCATTGGTCGTCCATGCCCGCACCCGCACTATGCCCGCCCCCGCACACCTCTCATTGGTCTGCGGCCAACACCACTGCCACACTGTGACAACCCTCACTGAGCTACACCACTGACACACTCTCCCACCCCTCACTGAGCTTTGGGAATCGCAGCACCTAACCCTCACTGCTCTGAGACATTTGCACATCTGAGACATTTGAAACTTTTTTGGGACCACGCTTCACAACTCTCAACAGACAAAACCCTGCACACCTGCTACCAATCAGGTACAGACTCTTTGCTCCATAAATATTTATTTCACAACTGCAAACATACACCGCACGATCACATCCACACACCGCCTCTTCTAAACACCACCCCCACCCCCCCCAGCCCACATCGCTGTATGCTCCAGGCCTACCGACACACCATTAACTCCCCCCCCCCACCCCGCTCAACTCCTACGGAGGCCGCAACACACCATTAAACCCCCCCCCCGGTCCTCGCCGATGCCCACTGCACGGAGCTCCTCCACAGGCCCCCAGCATTAACCCCCCTGCTCCTCACCTCGCCGTACACCATTGCACGGAGCTCCTACACAGGCCGCAACCCTCCATTAGCCCCCCCGCTCCTCACCTCACCTCAGCCCACTGCACGGAGCTCCTACACAGGCCGCAACCCTCCATTAACCCCCCCGCTCCTCACCTCACCTCAGCCCACTGCACGGAGCTCCTCCACAGGCCCCCAGCCTTAACCACCCCGCTCCTCACCTCAGCCCACTGCACGGAGCTCCTACACAGGCCGCAAACCACCATTAACCCCCCCGCTCCTCACCTCACCTCAGCCCACTGCACGGACCTCCTCCACAGGCCCCCAGCATTAACCCCCCCGCTCCTCACCTCCCCTCAGCCCACTGCACGGACCTCCTCCACTAACACACACACTCTCTCCTCTCCCCCCCCCCCATCACACTCACCTCCCTCCCCGGCGCTCACTCACCTCCCTCCCCGGCGCTCACTCACCTCCCTCCCCAGCGCTCACTCACCTCCCTCCCCGGCGCTCACTCACCTCCCTCCGCGGCGGGGGGACAGGCAGTGGGCAGGCAGCCTGCAGCTGCCTCACGGCGCCGAGTGCCTAAGATGGCGGCGCCCGGAAAGACCCCCTTCCTCCCTCGCGGCGCCGAGTGCCTAAGATGGCGGCGCCCGCAAGGAGAGGTGACATATCTGTGTGTGTGTGGGGGTGGGGGGGACTCTGTGTGTGTGTGACACTGTGTGTGTGTGTGTGTGTGTCACTGTGTGTGTGTGTGTGTGTCTCACTGTGTGTGTGGGACACTGTGTGTGTGCCAGACACTGTAGGGTGGGGACCGGAGCTGCGCATGGGGGGGGGGGAGGAGCGGAGAGTGAGGGGGGAACTGAGAAACATACAGGGGGAGTGGAGAGGAGGGACCCGGAAATTTTAAGCAACCCCCCACCTCCTGTTCACTCCCCCCCCTGTCCACTGTCCCCCCCCTCCTGTCCACTGTCCCCTCCTCCTGTCCACTGTCCCCCCCTCCTGTCCACTGTCCCCCCCTCCTGTCCACTGTCCCCCCCCCTCCTGTCCACTGTCCCCCCCTCCTGTCCACTGTCCCCCCCCACCCCTCCTGTCCACTGTCCCCCCCCATCCCTCCTGTCCACTGTCCCCCCCCATACCTCCTGTCCACTGCCCCCCCCACCCCTCCTGTCCACTGTGTACCCCCCATCCTGTTCACTGTGTGTCCCCCCCTCCTGTCCACTGTCCCCCCCACCCCCCCTCCTAGCAGGAAATTTAACTCACGGGCAACGCCGGGTCTCTCAGCTAGTGATACATAAAGCTTGGCCCCCTGCAGACGCACTTACCAGAACTCCCTCCTACGGTCTCTGTATGTTCTCCCTACCTACCAATTAGATTGTGAGCTCCTCGGGGCAGGGACTCCTCTTCCTTAATGTTATGTTTATGTCTAAAGCACTTCTTCCCATGATCTGTTATTTATATTATCTGTTATTTATTCGATTACCACATGTGAAGCGCTATGTACATTAATGGCGCTATATAAATAAAGACATACAATACAATACAATACACATACACTAACCAGCACAAACTCACCCACATACACTAACCAGCACAAACTCACCCACACATGCTACCCAGCACAAACTCACCCACACACTAACCAGCATAAACTCTCCCACACATGCTAACCAGCACAAACTCTCCCACACACGCTAACCAGCACAAACTCACCCACACATGCTAGCCAGCACAAACTCACCCACACACGCTAACCAGCACAAACTCACCCACACACGCTAACCAGCACAAATTCATCCACACACGCAAACCAGCACAAACTCTCACACGCACAGTAACCAGCACAAGCTCTCCCACACACGCTAACCAGCAAAAACTCCTCCACACACGCTAACCAGCACAAACTCTCACACACACAGTAACCAGCACAAGCTCTCCCACACACGCTAACCAGCAAAAACTCCTTCACACACGCTAACCAACAAAAACTCCTCCACACACGCTAACCAGCACAAACTCTGCCACACACGCTAACCAGCACAAACTCTCCCACACACGCTAACCAGCACAAACTCACCCACACACGCTAACCAGCACAAACTCACCCACACACGCTAACCAACACAAATTCATCCACACACGCTAACCAGCACAAACTCTCACACACACAGTAACCAGCACAAGCTCTCCCACACACGCTAACCAGCAAAAACTCCTCCACACATGCTAACCAGCACAAACTCTCACACACACAGTAACCAGCACAAGCTCTCCCACACACGCTAACCAGCAAAATCTCCTCCACACACGCTAACCAGCAAAAACTCCTCCACACACGCTAACCAGCACAAACTCTCCCACACACGCTAACCAGCACAAACTCTCCCACAAACAATAACCAGCACAAGCTCTCCCACACACAGGAACCAGCACAAGCTCTTCCACACACGCTAACCAGCACAAACTCTCCCACACACAATAACCAGCACAAGCTCTCCCACACATGCTAACCAGTACAAACTCTCCCACACACTGACAATGTTTCATGCTTAGGTTTTGGTTTGTGGTTTATAAAAGTAATATGAAAAAAAAAACGCTATTTTTTAACTTTGCACTTTTGTGCCTATAATATATATATACTAGCTTTTTTATCTGGCTTTGCCCGGGGAGCTGCCAGCACATTATCCCGCGCTGCTGCCGCATCTCCCCTCGCTTCCGAGGCTGCTACAGGCTAGCAGGCAGGTAGCAAGTCAGTAAACAAGCAGAGGTCAGGGCTGGCAGCAAGCAGGTAGTGATGGCCAGTAAACAGGCAAAAGTCAGGGCTGGTGGTAAGCAGGTAATGATGGTCAGTAGAAAGGCAGAGGTCAGGGCTGGTGGGAAGAATGTAACAATAGTTAGTAAACAAGCAGAGGTCAGGCTTTAGAGAGGCAAGAGAAGTGAAGTCCAAAAGGGTCTGGTACACAGCAACAGCCAGGGAACACGAAGAAGCAGCAATCTTTTCTACAGTGGAAAATCGCAATAAACAAGCACAGTAGACAGAAAGTGGAGGTCTTATATAAGGCTGGCTGTTGATGAGAGACAGTAGCTCAACATTAAACAACAAGAAAACATAGGAGGTTGAAACTGAAACCTGAGGTCTGGGTCAAAGCCCCAACTGAATCGGGTCCCAGTAGTTACTTTGAATTTTCCCTCATAAAAATAATATCTGTCTTGCGCTCCAGGGTGCACCAATTCCAGTGAATCAGAGAAACACTGGGATCGGGGGAAGGATAAGAGAAAGTCCGTCTCGGGTAGTTATAGTCTTGAAGTTGCTGATACTGCGACCGTCCTCCAATTGAAGACATAAACAGAGTCCCACAGGTGTACTGTTGTTAGCTCTGTCGAGGAACTGTGTAGGGGTAATGGAGGTATAAACAGCCTGCTTACCTCCTATAGTAGACCCACTCATTAAACTTCAAGTCCTGCTGTCGTTGGAGATAGACGTCACACGTCTGTGGCGATGTGAGAAGTTTCCTTCTCCCCCCTCGGGTGGCACAGAGATCCGGACGTAACAAGTAAATTGTTACAATGTAGCGGGGCACTCTCGTGAAATCCAAAAAATAAAGAATGAAAAAATGGGGTACCAAGAAAGTGAAAAAAATATAAAAGGCTTTATTTTAACATAATGGAATGGTTAAAATAATGTTCAAATAAAGCCTTTTAAATGTTTTCACTTTCTGGGTACCCCGTTTTTTCATTCTTTATTTTTTGGATTTCACTAGAGAGTGCCCCGCTACATTGTAACAATTTACTTAAATTTTCCCTCAGCCATGATTGACCAATGTACAGTAGCTCGCTCTGTGATTGGCCCACATAGAATTTGTGCTCTGATTGGCACACATGTAGCATCTGTGCTCTGATTGGTCGGTAGCCCTCCTCCATAGTTTCAGATGTAGACCGAGGTCTTTGTAAAGAGCTACCACTCTCACTTACAGAGCTCATTCTGATCGGTTTGAGGTCATCTTGAAAGGGAAGGAGTTACATGGTTCATCAACCAATTAGCTTGCATGATGAACCATGTGATTGCTTAGTTTTTGCCTGAGCTGTAATTTTTCTGGCAATACTGAGGGGGTTCCATGTGACTACTCAAATGTGATCTTATATAAGGCCTGTGACGTCTCATTTGACATGAATAAGACAATGAGTCAAAATCTGGAAGACGGAGGATCCATTGCTTTCAGATTTAGTGTGCCTGCTTTATTTATTTATTTTGTTTATTTTTGTACCTTCGGGCAGGGATATATTTTTCATGTTTTAGATTTAGATTTTAATTGGTCATCCGGCTAGGATTGTTTATTTTTTGGTTTGGAATCGGCTCTTTATTGGAATTATCTACTGTGTCCCTGAGGATGAGGAAGATGGCCTTCATCCCGTCATGGGTAAGAAATACCTTTATTTATTTATTTATTTATTAGGGTGTTTATTGATGGCCAATGTTGCTGTCTAGTCCTCCTTTGAGGGCTTAAGTAGCTACATTGTCAATCAATGGATTAAAAGTTTGATAATGTTTTTATTTTATTATAATGAATATTTGGTTAATTTATTTTGTAATGCTTTTCTATAGGCAATATCCTTATTAGCCACATTTGGCTAATAGGCTGTTGGCCATTACTGTGGGGGAGGGAGGATTGTTTTGTTGGCGGTAGAGGGGTGGGAGATGGAGCTAGATGCCCCAGGGAAGGTGGTTAAGCCTCCCGGGGGGGGGGGGGTGTTGGGAGGGATTACCCCTTGGTTATCTTAGCGGTTACTAAAGTATTGCATGGCAATGCTTTACTACCCACTAAGGTGGCCAAAGGGAGTAGGTAGGGTAGTTTTATGTTTATATTAACCCCTTTATAGCCCTTTTTTGTCAGATAGTCATGCAAACCCATGACTAGTTGACCTATGGTCTACTAAGTGATTAATATGTACTGTACTGTATTTTAATTAATATTTTATCATCTATTTCAGGTTGTTTTAGCTTATATTGCCTATGTATATAATGGCCAATATATTTGCCATTATTAACCTAGAAAAGACAGGGCTAACCACAGCCTGGACTAGGTGAACTTTATTCATTTTTTTTAAATAGGATTGAAGCAGGGGTCTCCGGAGTTGAACCCCATTAATCTTAGCTCTGAGGGAATCCCTGTTCCAGAGATACACACTCCATAAGCTGAGGCTGGTACCTCTCTGCAGTTTAAATGTCCTGTTCATGGCTTCCTATTAACCTACAGTACGTGACCGGGATATTGAAACTGAAGAGAGATAGCAGCACCCCATACTGTAATTAATGGTGCTCAGCTACAGAGACCCCCTGATTCAAACCTATATAAAAAAAACGTATTTTGATATCATATAATTAACAATCGTCCATATAGTTAACAATCGACTTGGATTTTTTTATGCCAAATCCATGAGTTTTTTTATGCATAAAATATCCAAGAAATTCCAGGTAATGGATTTGGACTGTTCCACCCATCTCTACTCTACTCATTAAGACCAGTCAACTTTTATCAATGATTATTCATTTGTGAACAATTATCTAAAAAATTTAATCAAAGGCTAAGTTCATTATTTGGGTAAATCATTAAAGAATTTTACTTACAGTAGAAAATATACAATTTAAGTCATTCTTACCTGTTCCATGAAGAGATTGCCATGGTTCACTGTATGTAAAAACACATTGGAATACAAAATTTTAGTGAATGCTACACATTAGTTTTCTACCACAATTAAAGGCTGCTGGTAGCCATATTGGTCTCAGAAAGAGTCAAATACTTTGTGGTCTGTGACACAGATATATCCAACCTTACCGTTTGCATGGCCACGAATGAAATGGTACAAAAAGTGAGAAGATCCAGGATTAAATCCCCTGATTAGTCCTGGGTAGGCCCTGAGAGGAGAATTGCAGGATGCACTCAAACAGGGGTCTCTCGCTGAGGAGTAGAAATTGCAGCAAAGCCTAGAAATGGAAGAGCTAAAGCTGGCAGCCTAACAAACGTCCCAGCAACTCTTAGCGCTGCAGGCGCAGATCACTGAGCTCGAGATACAGCTCACCAAAAAGGAAGAGCGAGAGGAAGTGTCTGTCCATCAAGTGGCCGGCCTGTCACTACATACTCTAATGCAGGTGCTATATCTACTAATCAACAATGAAGTCAAGCTATAATACCAGTGGCTATTCAGTTTTTCAGAGAAAATGGTGGTCAGGAAATCCTGTTCAGAAAAACCCCATGCAGTGCCAGCTACTGTCTTAAATGTCTAGAAATGGGAGTTGTACTGTAGAAGGAAAGAGATGAGGGAAGCATCATGAGAAGCTTTGGCTGCTCACAGTGAGCTGTGCAGCTGGTGTGCCTATCTTTTTATGGTAATTAATGTCATAGCATAAGGAGCATAAGAGATTCCTTATAATTGAATGAAGGGAGTGGGAGAATCTGAAAGTGTGTATCACATACAGTATACTGTTTTCAGGTCTGCCGGCAGCTGTCACAGGCCCCAGACAGGGCCGGCTTCTAATTTGGCAGAGCCTGGTGCCATGGCAGAGTGTGGGGCTTCTTACCTTCATTCCGGCATCTCTTCCTACTCCTCATCTCTGCGGCATTGTCATGGGAACATGATGACACAGCATTGTGTTGTCATGGTGAAACCTCAGAAGATGCAGGAGGAGAAGCCGGAGAGAAGGTAAGAGACAGTTACAGAAGCCCAGTGCTCTCCTCCATCAATCAGTGTAAATATAACAGAAAACCACAAAGCAAAGGGCGCACTTGAAAAATTGTGTATATCAGTGTAAACTGTGAATTGTATAAACATCTTCAGTGAAACAAATTGTGAACAATATAAAAGTGACAACGGTGATAATAATTAATAAAATATATAAAGTGAAAGAACTCGATCACAAAGTAAAACATGGAATGTAATTACTTTCCCTTGAGGAATACAAGAGGGTCTACTGCTATGGAAGGTGGATTGACAAAGCATCCAAATCTATAGAGAAGAAAAAGACCAGCGCAGACCTCTCATGGTGTAGAATGTAAAGTATTAAATGTATATGTAAAGGTAAAAGACACACGAACAGCAACAAAAATAATTTAGGCAATGTTTAAAGACCGTAATATTCATGATGATGCCAAGATTTGCTGCTTCATGGTCCAGTTGGATCAACTGATCAGTAGAAATCCGGGGCATCCATCTCATCTGAGGAAGCCGTCCTCTCTGGTCGTGCAGGTATCACTCCGTAAGGTTAGTCCCCCTGTGGGAGTTGCTCCCAGGTTCTTCTGACTCAAGGCGTCTGAGTACTCACACGCCGAGTACCGGGGCTTTCCACCCGAGCAGAGCAAAACCTTAGAGCAATCTGCGCACCTCCAGTGATGTCTCACAAATGACGTCAGTGCGTCTGAATCGGTATATACAGAGAATATGAAAAACGTGGCGTGCCAGTTCAGTGAAAGGTCTCAAAAAACACAAAAAATGTCCAGTATCCTACGCATTTTGTGACTCACACGGCCACTTCATCAGGCTTTAAGCCATCACTGACTTTTAGCCAGTATGGACTTTCAGCATCGGCTGGCCAGCCCCCCGGGAACTTGTCTCAGATCTCCCCCCCCCCCTGTTGAAGGCCGGCATATATTTACTAATTATGATATTTGTTTATGGTGTTCATCAGGGATGAAGTGGCCGTGTGAGTCATGAAACGCTTAGGATACCGGACATTGTTGGTGTTGTTTGAGACCTTTCACTGGACTGGCACTGTGTCACTCACCTCACGTTTTTTATATTCTCTTCATATGGAAGCATTTACGTCATCTGTGAGACGTTGCTGGAGGTGTACCGATTCCTCTGAGGTTCCCTCTACTCGTGTGGAAAGCCCCGGTACTCGGCCTGTGAGTACTCAGATGCCTTGAGTTGGAAGAACATGGGAGCAACTCCTGTGGGGGGACGAACCTTACAGAGTGATACGAGCATGACCAGAGAGGACGGCTCTCCCAGATGAGATGGACGCCTCAGTTTTCTACTGATCATTTGATCCAACTGGACTGTGGAGCTGCGAATCTTGGCATCACCATGGATAACACGATTTTAATCAGTGCCTAAATGATTTTTGTTGCTGTATATGCATCTTTACCTTTACATATACATTTTATACTTTAAATACTACACAATGAGAGGTCTGCGCTTGTCTTTTTCTTCTCTAATCAGTTTAAATGTTGTGGGGTAGAGCGCGGGATCTCTAAAAATGCAGGGCTTGGTGCGACTACACTGATGGAACTGCCATCAAGCTGGCCCTGGCCTCAGGACTAGAATTACACATGGGTCTCCCATGTCAGTAGTCCTGCAAGCTCACTGTCTTTCTCTTACACTCCCTCTCCCTCTCTCTCTCTCTCAAACACACACACGACCTCACTTTCTCTCCCCTTCTTTCCCTACCTCTCTCCCATTATTTCTCCACCATTCTACTCCTATTTATTTATCTCCCTCTTCTCTCTTTCCCCCTCCTCTTCTACCTCTCTCTCTCACTCTCACTCTTCCCCTGTTCACTCACCCTTTTTCTCTCCATTTTCTCTATCTTCCCTCTCTCCCCCTCTCTCTCCCTCTTCCTCCGCTCTATCACCCCCTTACCACCTCCTTTCTCTCTCTCTCAATCCTTTCTTACTCCAACTCTCTCCCACTCTTCCTCTCTTTCCCCCTCCTCTCTCATTCGTTCCCCCCTTCTGTATCACTCTCTCCTCCCCACCTCTCTCACTTTTCCTCATCTCCTCTCTCAATCATTCCCCCACTCTTCTCACTCAGTCGCAAACTCCCCTCACTCAATGCCCCATTCTTTCTTACCCCTCCTCTCACTCATTCATTCTCCCTCTCTCACTCAATCCCCCTTCCTCTCTCTCAATCCCCCTTCCTCTGACTCAATCCCCCGTCCTATCTCTCAATCCCCTTCACTCTTACTCAATACCCCACTCCTCTCCATCAATACCCCACTCCTCTCAATCAACTGCTCTTTCTTATTCAACACTCCTCTCTCACCCCCTCTCCTCTCACAATCAATCCCCCTTTCACTCAATGCCCACTCTTCTCACTCAACCACTCATCCCCTTTGCTAATCCCCCTCTCATTAAACCCCCCTCTTTTTAAACCCCCCACTCCTTTCTCAATCCCCCACTCTTCTCCCTCAATCCCCTCTCCCTCAATCCTCCCCTCCCTCTCTCACTCACCCGCTCCTGTCTCACTCAGTCCCTCGCCTTCAATCCCCCACTCCTCTCCCTGAATCAATTTGAACTTGGGGGGAAGGGCTCTGGTCATATGGCAGAGGATAGCAGGTAGCTGCATAAATTGACTTTGACTTTTAGGTGGCAAACCTCTGGCACTGAACTGGTACACCAGTGGGGGGGGGGGGCAGAGTGAGAAGGCCCCTCAGCACACAGAGACCCTGGCGGCCAGACACTGACTTGAGCCTGACTTTTAGCCAGTCTGAACTTTCAGTATTGGCTGGCCTGCCCCCCTAGAAACTTGTCCCGGATCCCCCCCCCCTGTATGTACGTATGAACATATTTACAGTATTTATATATAGCACCCTGCTAGATATCTCTAGTCAGTATTAGTTGAAGGCAGTGTAGGGGTTCATCTCTTGCAGGGACTGCATTATTGCCTTTTAGTATTAAATATGTGTCTCTTTAAAGGTTAGTGTCCTTAGTTCTATAAACTGTCAGTTAGGTCACATGATATGGTGTGATGATATTGTAACATTCTAATCTGCCCAGTTACTGGGATAGATTGTTCGCCAAGCTCCCTGGGTGTAAAAGGTGGGGATCCACTATTTTGTAGTCAGACCCGATTTTACCATCAAGAGAAGCACCTTAATATCCAGGGTCACAGAGGGAGGTCTCCCAGCTATCCTGGCTGGCCATTAGGACACCTTGTATTGAGTTTAGCATAGGGCCAGTAACCCAGTATTAGGGTCTCCCAAGAAACAGTAACCAAGGTCATTACACTCACTGAGGGAGTAGTCTCCATCACATGACTTGGAAGAGACCTGGGTGAACTGCCAACAATTCCTGACTATAGGATAGTGGGATTGTGTTGAGCAGGGCAAAAGGGTAAAAGACTGAATCTGGCCTTGTAGAATTGATATAAGTTAGTATGTTTGAATGTAAAAAGTGTTTTTTTTTTCTTCCTCTTAACTCTGTGCTGTTAATTGACCAAATGGAACAAGCTGACTGATTGGGGAGGGGGAGGGTTATGTGACTGTTTTATCTGTATATAACAAAAACCTTTCCTGCAATCTGCAGGAACTGCAATTGGCATTAGATAGTGAGGCATTTAAAGTGAGGTTTTTAAGTGATAAATACAGTTAGACTACAGTTTGACTAGAGGTGACTGGGGACTGCTTCTTTCTGCAAACTCTTTCACTCAAGACAACAAACGGTAAGGTATTCAGATCACACTATGATCCCATGCTAGCTAACCTGCATATTTTAACCCCCCACCACTTTACAACTTATTCACTGCAGTCTCTCCCAAAACTGACTGCACAATACACTGAAACCCTGAACTGACTCTAGCATTGCAATACAGCTAAACATTTGACTAGGAACAGGCACACACCTGCTGTTAGTCTGCTCACACTCACTCTGCTCACAACAGTTCCTTGCAGCACTGCCTACCTCTGGCATCATGAACCTACTATGAATTTTAACTTTTTTCTTTCTCGTGGCCTCATGGAGATGTTACTCCCTCTATCCACTACAAACTCCTCCATCCTGGCCCACACCCAACATCACCATACACCCTGGACTACTCAAAAGCCTATCTACTGAATGTTGGTGGAGAACTCTGAAAACCAGCACACCAACCACCGCTCACTCTA
Source organism: Ascaphus truei (assembly GCF_040206685.1). Lineage (NCBI taxonomy): Eukaryota > Metazoa > Chordata > Amphibia > Anura > Ascaphidae > Ascaphus > Ascaphus truei. The sequence continues at coordinate 500,199,686 of NC_134483.1, read as the reverse complement.
ATGGCAAACATCACAAATTTACAACTTGCAAACAACTAACCAAATTTCTACTCATACTATTACTCTCTTTAGCAGGTGATATTGAACCTAACCCAGGTCCTCCCATTTCAGCTCTGTCCCATGCCCCTGAGAATTCCACCTTTAAATTCCAAAAAGGGCTATCTGTTGCCCATATAAACACCCGGAGCCTAATGCCCAAACTGGATGAACTAAGGGCATGGTATCTTATGCATAAACCTAAAGCCATCGTTCTTACAGAAACATGGCTATCCCCTAAAACCCCTGATGCACATATTGCCATTCAGGAATCTCCATTTTTAGGATAGATAGGTCAAAGAGAGGAGGAGGGGTGTTATTTTATATTGCAGACACCTTCCAATTTACACTGTTAAAATGCCCACCAAGCCCACCCTCTTTTGAAACTCTAGTTGGCAAAATCTGCCTCCCCTTTTCTAAGCCCATCTTGCTCGCTGGCATCTACCGCCCCCCTAAAGCCCCTCTACAATCCCTGACTGATATCACCAAATTTCTTGGCTCCATTTCCTCTCTGAATGAGAAGAGTGAGCTGCTAGTTCTAGGGGATTTCAACTTCAATTGGCTTGACCCTAAAAACCACAAAATCCAGATACAACTCAAGTCACTTAACCTATCACAACTCATTTCCCAACCCACACGGATAAACCTGAAATCGCATAACCATTCCTTGCTAGACTGGATTCTCTCCTCAAACCCCAGCAGAATCCAATCCTCTGGCATCCTTCCTGACATTTTCAGTGACCATGCAATAGTGTACTGTGTAAGGAAAATTAAACCGCCCCAATCAAGCCCTAAAGTTCTCCTCACTAGAACATTTAAAAACTTTAACCCACAACAGTTTCTGGATGACCTTACCAACTGCCCATGGCACAGAATCGATTTAATTCCCGACCCTGATTCTGCGCTTGACTATTTCCAATCCGAGTTCTTAAAACTCTGCGATACCCATGCTCCACTACGCAAAATAAGGGTACGGGGGGCCCACCTTCCATGGGTTACACCTGACCTTATAGCACTCTACCAGTTCAGGGATGCCTTGTGGAAAAGCTACAAAGTAACTGGCACTACCAAGGATCTCAATCACTACAGATGCATGCGGAACATGTGCACAAGGCAAACAAGGCATGCAAAAGCACAATATTACTCTGACAATCTCCACCAAAATACATCAAACCCAGCTAACTTCTGGAAGGTTATCAACAATATATTCCAAGCTCCTAACCATCAACAACCAAGTAATATCACTAAGGGGGATATTACTCTGACAAACCCCACTGACATTGCAAATGCATTCAATGATTACTTTGTGGGGTGTGCCACTAACTTATTAGCGAAACGCAGCACAAACCCCAAACATGAATCTCATCCTGGGAGTATCCCTACAGTCCCACCCCCTCCCAAAACTGCCCACAATTTTCAATTTGGCCCAGTATCTGAAGAGGAGATTACACAAGCGTTCCTCAAACTAAAACTAAGCAGCCAATGTGGACCCGACTTACTACAATCTAGGTTCCTACGACTTGGTGCCCCAGCCATTGCTAAACCAATTGCATCCATAGTCAACTCTATCCTGTCTGCAGACCATATCCCTAAGACCTGGAAAACTGCCAGAATTGTCCCAATCTTCAAAAGTGGGGACAAAAACACTGTCTCAAACTACAGGCCAATCTCACTTCTCCCAATTCTATCCAAAGTTATGGAAAAATGTGTCCACTCCCAATTAAGCGATTTCTACACCAAGACACAATTCCCTAGCCAATTCCAGTCTGGGTTTCGTCCCAAACACTCCACCGTAACTACCCTGCAAAAAGTTTGCAATATAATCCAGTGTGGAATGGAACGGGGACAACTCACTAGTGCAGTATTCCTAGATTTTGCAAAGGCTTTTGACACAGTTGATCATGTTATCCTGCTTAACAAACTCCAGAGCTCTGGAATAGGGAAACATGTTTTAAACTGGTTTCAGTCCTACCTATCAGGAAGATCCCAACTTGTGTCCATCTCAGGCTCTAACTCCAACCCCCTGGATATCACCTGTGGTGTCCCGCAAGGCTCTGTTCTGGGGCCCCTACTCTTCTCAGTGTTCATTAATGATCTTCCCACAGCTTGTAAGGAAGCCTCAAAACACATGTATGCAGATGACACAATCCTATATGCACACAGCCATAGCCTCTCTAACCTTCAACACATACTTCAGTCTGACTTTTTGAGACTCGAAAACTGGATTTCCCAAAACAAACTGTTTTTAAACACTGACAAGACTGTAACAATGGTATTTGGGACCAAGACTAAATGTGTAAAGCTTCCAGTGACTGAGCTCCTGATTAGAACCAACGCTAACACCACCCTAACACCTGTCACTAGTTTTAAATACCTGGGCTTATGGTTTGACTCCCACTTAACATTCGGGATGCACATTGATACCCTGACAACCAAGACCTATGCCAAACTAGGGGTACTTTACAGGAACAAATTCTCCCTAAGTCTCCTGGTCAGAAAGCGTATTGCACAGCAGATGCTAATGCCAATTATTGACTATGGAGACATAGTATATGGCTCGGCTCCTCAAACCCACCTTAGCAAACTTGACACCCTCTACAATTCAATTTGTCGTTTTGTTCTCCAATGCAACTATAACACACATCACTGCGAAATGCTCAAAGAACTAGATTGGTCATCACTAGAGTCTAGGAGCAAAGTTCACCTCTCCTGTCTCACCCTCAAATACTTTCTGGGCAAGCTACCCAGCTACCTGAACAAGCTCCTCACCCCTACCACATGCAGCACCTATTACCTGAGATCAGACTCCAAAAGACTATTCATGGTCCCAAGGCTCAACAAAGTATCCGGACGTTCCTCCTTCTCCTTCCGTGCACCCCAAAACTGGAACAACCTACAAGAGACTCTCATATCCACCACCAGCTTAAGTTCTTTCAAATCTAAGGCTGTCTCACACTTTAATCTGGTCTGTAACTGTTTCATACGCTCATAATATACATTTTCTTTAACTGTGCACGCAATGTCTTGTATATAATGTATACCTTGTTCATTTATGTAACTGTACTTGTAACCATGTATTATTTGTTTTACTCTGTGCCCAGGACATACTTGAAAACGAGAGGTAACTCTCAATGTATTACTTCCTGGTAAAATATTTTATAAATAAATAAATAAGGCTCTTTATAGAGATGAGACACTGTGACTCGTAGTGTTAGGAGCTGGAAGAACCTTTTCTGAATATGCTAAACCTGTCCTATTCACAAGAGTTGTGCCTCTTCATGAATGTGTAACCCTCTTTCCTGCTGACTAGACAGGCTACTGATGCTGTATATACCTGCTGGCTCACTGAGATCTGAGCCTCCGCTAACTGGGAGCCTGGGGCAACAATAGTATATGGCAGCGTCTCCACTTGCCAAGGATCCCCTAGATGTGAGATTCCCCTGGACAAGAACAATAATAACAAACCACAAGTATATGTAACAGTTTAATATATATATATATATATATATATATATATATATATATATATAAAAACATATATGTATATATATATATACACACACACACGTTGGGCCTAATAACACATATGCATGAAATAACATTAGCGAACATACACACTTATATGGCAGTTATAAGCTTGAATGACATATACACATATAAGAATGATATAGCTGTATACCTGTAGTTCAGAGTGCACCCACTGTGCAAGTGTCCCTTCCCCACCACCGTGTGCACCCCACACTGTGTCCAATGTACTGGACCAGTCCCATGGTCACTTAACCTTTAGTGTCCCCAAGAAACCCACCCCCCAAAGTGGGATCAGCGCCTGTAGGTACCGGTGTTGGTGCACTTTATAATAATACCTGCCGGGCACTCCAGCACCCGGTCGCTGATACTTCGAAAAGGATCCACAGATCCAGCGTCATCTCTCACTAGTAGTTCCTCACTGTCAGGGAGGTCTCTCACGAGGCTTGACTCCGCAATGCAGTATGATCCCAAACTACAGATCACCTTGTAGCTCAGGAAGATGCTGTGTCCCTGACTGCTACTATCAGTAAATGGTAAAGTCCTTATCTAGGGCTGTTCCCTGCAGTACCACAAGCTTGGGGTGACTCAGGGCCTGCGCTGGGGCCTAGGGGAATATTATGGCCTATGCAGTGGGTCACTGACCCCCTGCACTACGCACCTCCTCTCCCCTTGCCTCCCAGCACCAACTGACACCAATTGCCTGTTTCCTCCAGCGCGCAGAATGTTTCAGAAAGCAGAGAGTTCTGACAACCCCATTGGCTGCTGTGACCACCTGGTATCCCAAGTCCCTGAGGCTCATGGGACTTGTAGTCCCAAACAGAGCCTTCCCTGGTAATGGCCGCCTCTGGGGATGCTCCTATCTAAAATGGCCGCCTCTCCTGTATCACTGCGCATGCGCAACTCTATCTGTAGGGGCCTCCGCAACTATCGCGCTACTGCGCATGCGCAAATCGCGCATAACATGGCGGCGCCCTGAGCCAATACCTCCAGGAGTCCCCGGCGCCGCGGCCGCCCCGCCAGCTCCCACTAGCACCAGGGTAAGAAGGGGTGGTACCGGAGGTCATGGCTACAAATGTATGAATGCATATGGAGAAGTGTTCCAAGTTAATAAACCCAGTTGGAAAGTTCCTGGCGCCCTGTACAATTATTCCAACCTATTCCTTATACAAGCCTGCACAAATCCAGCTAGAGATGCACCTGATGAAAACCATCCTGTTGATGCAACCAAGTAAACCACAGAGCACGTACACCATTTATTCAGGTCCCAAACCTGTTTAAAGTGACAGAGACAGAGACCCATCTCCTCTTCACTTTACCCCCTTTCCAGGGGGTGGGGGGGGGGATAGGGGTGTTACATATATAATGCCATTTATGTACATAGCACTTCACAGCAGTAATACATAATAAGATAACACATAATGGAAATAAGCGCTTGAAACATAAAAGTAACATTAGGTAAAAGGAGTCCCTGGTCAAAGAGCTTGCAATCTAAGTGGTGCATAGGAAGAACGTACAGAGACAGTAGGAGGGTGTTCTAGTCAGTGCGTCTGCAAGGGGACAAGGTCAGTGTATGAGGTGTACAGTATCCACCACAGCACTACCCATATGCGTCACTAAAGATATGTGGTTTTAGATGGCTCTTAAGAGTGGATAGAGAGGGTGCTAGTCGGATATTGCAGGGAAGGGATTCCAGAGGCATGTGGATGTCTGTGAGAAAGGGGAGAGGGCTTTAGATACTGAAAGGGTAGACAGAAGACAGAAGAAGAATGAGTGCAGAAATGCAGCATGCATGTGTGACAGTTTAGCAAGGGTCTGGGATTAGAAGGGCAAGAACTACAGAGAAAAGGAGTGTCGTGTAGATGAAGAGCGGAGGATAGGGCAGAGTTGTAGTACATGACAAGGTTGTCAGAGTCTGTAGCGGAGCAAAGTGAAGAGAAGGAGGAGCGCTTAGTGGAATCAAGAGCTGGTAGGTTAATAGAGCGCAGGTCTCTAGTGAGAGAGATCAAATGAAATTAGATGATGATCAGAGAGAGTAAAGTCTGAGCTGTAGAGAAAAGCATTTAAATGTGAGGACAAACATCTTGAATTCTATCCTAAGTGATATTGGGACTGCTGTAGTGATTTAAATTAGGAAGGCATTAGCAATGAAGTCAGGATAGGTGAGAGAGAATTAGTGTAAATAAAGTGGATTAACCAGTTTGTTGCTTCTTGGTTTGTATCAGAGACACACAGTAATCCTTTGTAACATATGATATTAAAATTGTTTAATAAATATTTTTACCAAGATTACATTTAATGATAGGATTTGTTGATAGAGTATGTAATGAATTTCCACTTTGTAATTTTGTAAAAATCTATTTTTAGTAACTAGGTCAAATGCTATTGATATACGAGAAATATTGATATACGAGAAAAAAAAACACAGCAAAGATGATGACTTTCTTGTTAATGTTGACTGAATTTTTCAACCATCTCAGAGTGGTTAACATTTCTTCAAAATGTTAGTAGGTTAAGAAATCACAAGGTCATCTTCTTTGTGGTTTAGAAAGATATTGAGTTGCTCATTTCCTATACTGATAGCATCTGTCTTCTCAAATTCTGTAAGAATCTGAGTTTTATACACATTTGTTTGTCAAAGGCAGCAAAATTATGATACATTTAAAGGACAGACATTTAAATATATTGTAACAAAACAAGGGAACGCAAACCCTTTTTATAATAAGTATTGGTAGACAATATATTTAATTGCACTTAACATACAACAGAAGCCTTATGACATAAAATAACCTATAGTAAATTGTAATTACATTATCAATTATGATCTGGTCCACTTCTAGCTTTCTGGTGGGTAATACTGTTTGGGTTTGTTATTTTTGTATATGTTTATTTGAATAACTGATAAATTAGAATTTACATTTTTATGTGCAGTCTTGCAATAGTTTCAGCATAACAATTCATTGCCATGATTATAGTTGTGTAAACAATGTCAATGCAAATCTGGTGTCATTAAGGCGGTGTCGTTTAGTTTAATTTGTGAGATAGAATTAGGTGTGCAAATGTACTGTAGGGTTTACCAGGCTTATGTAGAATATGTTAAAAGTATTTCATCAACGTACTGTATAGGTATGCCATTTTTTTCAATACAGTGTGTTCTTCCTGTATTACTGTAGCTCAATAAGAATATTTTGACCGTGTTGTTTTTCTTCCTAATATTACAAATTTGTGTCTGAAAGTGTCTTTTTAAGGTTTGTTGCATTCTAAGTCATCAATAAGCAAAGACAAGGGAATTATTATCGTATATGGTATAATATTAGACATTCTACTGTATGCTACTGCTTTGTGCCTCGTAAGATCTTGTACAATAAACAGTACATTTCACTGTTACAGTATTTGCAGTGGAGGGAACACAGACATTTCAGGACTTTCAGATTGCTCCATTTCCCCTGCATCTTCAGATATCCCATTTATCAAATATCCAATTTTCCAGCCCACGTTTATGTAACATATTAGACTTAACATCGTCATGACCCTAAAGCCAGTGGGCATGTAAAACATAGTCAGCCAAAGTTCAGCACAAACCAATCCCCAAAGCTATACTGTAGCAATGGCTGCTACCTTCCCATGCCTCAAACTGTGGACAGAAACCACGAATATTCTCCACCATGTGCCTTAATCTGCTGTGACAATGAAAACATACAAATGTAGCCAGATTTACTGTCCAAGACACAGTGGACCAATACGCTAAAATACATAGTCAATTTTGCGGCCTGGGAGGATTAAAGCGAGACCCCTGCAGCGTTAATCCTACATGTCCAGCCAATTTGTAAGAGTTGCGAAAGGAGTCAAACAGAGAAGCAATCTCTCTTTGTCTCCCCGAGTAGCTCTTGAAGGAGCAATTAATGCGCTTTTTATTATTATTTTGTACATTGGTTTGAAACATAGGTTTGAAGCAGGGGTTCTCCGGAGTTGAACCCCGTTCATTTCAGCTCCATGGACCCCTTGCCTACGCAGATATAGAAGTACTTCCAAGCAATCTCTATGGAAGTTCCATAACCTATGCTGCTTACCACATACAGGTAAGAGGTACAACTGGTCTAAGATGAGCTAAAAACATATAGTGTATGTGCTAAATAGGCACAGTTTGAGGGTACAGTATGTATTAATACATTTAAAGAAAACAACATAAACTATTTTAATAGCCATAAAACAATCAGTGAGTTGGTAATCAATACATCAACTATCAGTTTTCCTCTTATGCCCTTTGAACTATTAGTTCGGAAAAAATTATTGTTCGTTTATTATGCTAAAAAAAATTAATGGCTAAAGACATTATTTGCAAATTATAATTTACAATAATTCTAAAAATCCTAAGTAACTTTGTGTGCTACTTAATAGTTTGTTGAAAACACCACCAAATATTTTGTTTTGAACAAGTTTGTGAATAATTCAATAATTCAAAGCAGATTCAATCTCAACCACCCCAGTGTACATCTGTGTTGCCCCAAAGGTGGACAGCCTGATGGGGCTCCCAAGAACGTCTCCCCTCTGCACAGGACCAGCGTGCTAAGTGTTAACATGTGCTTGTACTTTGTGGAACGTCAACCCCCACCACTGGAATGTTAATGATCCAAGAGGACAGAAAGATCTTTTTGTTCACAGCTGCAGCAGATTCAATCTCAACTACCACGTTGCCCAAAAGGCAGACAGCCTTTGGTGCAGCCGAAGGGCAGCCAAAGGGTGTGAGCCATTTGCTGCCGTTCGGTGATGTTAAAGCTGCTCTATTTCGATCTGAAACTCATAAGCCCTTTATCCCTTGTACCCAATTTTCCAACTCTATCTGTGTATGAAATGTCTGTGAATTCACTGTATAAAACACAGACAAAGCTCAGTTTTAGCACATCCAGTGAAAATCATACACGGTACAGTGCCTAAATATATATGTATAAATATCTATTAAGTAAAATGGTCTTTTAGTTTGACATTTTTGGCCAAAATTGTTGTAAGCCCCTGAGCCAACGTCACGGCAGACCACAATTCAGGGGTCCCTAACGCTAATATAAATTCTTAATAACCTGTGTAATATTTCCAAAAAAGGTGTTCGAGAGATGATCACCAAAAAAGATTCCCAGTTAAGTTGCACTCAGCCTATTGTTTATTTTTCCTTATAATTAAACAGTAGGGGGCCTATGCAGAGAGCAGCGAATTTTAAAATTGGCGAATTTATTAAAAAGTAGCTTTTTTGGAGAGTTTTAATCTCCATATGCAGAAAAGTGCGAATCCTGCTATGTTTAACATGGATGCGTGTGGCGAGTTTAAATTGGCGAGATGCGCGCTTCAGAAATGTGTTAAAACAAATTCGCGGCTTTTTTTTCCCCTTTGCAATGGCCGCGAGCGGCAGTTTTTTCTGGCGAGTTAAAACTGAGACAATCGCGCCATTTTATTGGCGCGAACAGCCGCTAGATGCCGTTCGCGCCTCTCTGCATACGGATATTTTTAAAACTGGCGAGATTGAGGTTCTCGCCAGCCGCGAGGCGAGTTTTATAACTAGAAAAGAAAAATTGGCGCGTTTTTCGGAACTCGCCATTTTCTGCTGCTTTCTGCGCGATTTTCTCCAAAAAATGGCGAATTTCGAAATAGCGCTGCTCTCTGCATAGGCCCCTAGGGGGCCTATGCAGAGAGCAGCGAATTTTAAAATTGGCGAATTTATTAAAAAGTAGCTTTTTTGGAGAGTTTTAATCTCCATATGCAGAAAAGTGCGAATTCTGCTATGTTTAACATGGATGCGTGTGGCGAGTTTAAATTGGCGAGATGCGCGTTTCAGAAATGTGTTAAAACAAATTCGCGGCTTTTTTTTTTCCTTTGCAATGGCCGCGAGCGGCAGTTTTTTCTGGCGAGTTAAAACTGAGACAATCGCGCCATTTTATTGGCGCGAACAGCCGCTAGATGCCGTTCGCGCCTCTCTGCATACGGATATTTTTAAAACTGGCGAGATTGAGGTTCTCGCCAGCCGCGAGGCGAGTTTTATAACTAGAAAAGAAAAATTGGCGCGTTTTTCGGAACTCGCCATTTTCTGCTGCTTTCTGCGCGATTTTCTCCAAAAAATGGCGAATTTCGAAATAGCGCTGCTCTCTGCATAGGCCCCTATGTGTCTTAAGGTTACTTATATTTCAAAAAACCCCAAGGAGATAAGTACATAGGGAAATACTAACATTTAAAATCATTTTATTAAACTCATCTATCAAAAATAAATATACAATCGGTCTGCCCGGTGGTGGTGATATCCCCTTATGTACCTTAGGGAGATGGTAAAAGGTGGCAATTCTCGGGTTGGGTACAAAGATAAAATTATGTTCAGTTTTTGTGATCACCTTTTGCTCAAGACCATCTTTTAGAATTGTTTTGAGAGTATCTTTAAAGCTTTCTGTAGGGTCTTTAGCTAGAACTTTGTAACATTTCTTATCACTCAACAGTTTAGCACATTCCTGGAGGTAATCATCTTTATTCATAATGACCGTGTTACCCCCTTTGTCAGATGGTTTAATTATTATTGTGGTATCTGATTCCAGATCTTTAAGTGCATCTATCTCTTTTGCAGAGATATTATGGTGAGTTTTTGTATGTTTTTGTAGACCTTCAATGTCATTAGTGACTAATTTAGTAAACATATCTATATTTGAGCATGTTTCCATGGCTGGTATAAATTTAGATTTGTTTCTAACATCAGTAAACGGTCCCTCACCAGGTGGTTTCTCGCTTTCATTCAGTAGGTCTCCTAGTAGACGGATTGTCATCCGATCAAGATGATCAAAACCTTCCATTGGAGTATTGAGGTTCAATCTTTTTTCTCGTCTACTATGAAATTTATGCAATAATAACTTTCTTGAAAAGAGGTTCAGGTCTTTTATGCTTTCAAATTTGTCTAGTGTGTTAGTTGGGCAATAGGACAACCCCCTTGATAACACCGTGACATGTGCTTGGGTAAGAGTCTTGCTGGAAAGATTGATTATGGATACTAATTACATAGCTAAGACAGCAAAAATAATTCTTAGTAAGGCTGCATTGACCCTAGGGGCAGCCTACAGAGCGAGTTCACAGTCCTACACAATACACAATATACACTGATACTTACCTTCTGTAAGGAATAACTGTGTTCTGACTATTGCTGTGTTTGCAACTTAGCAGTGTTACAATAGTAACCATCCACCATTGAGAAAAGTATTCCATTTCATAGATTGATACTTTGTGCGACTGATACTCTGTACAACTGAGAGTGATAAACCTAGGATTAAGGTGCTTCACTTCTGCATATACTAGCGTCTGTAGACTGTGTGATAACCAAACGACTAAGATATAATTATCACTGGTGTAACAATTAGCACATACTGTGTAAAAAAGAGAAGCAAGAATTTTAATATAGTATAGTTTATTTGGGTTTATTTTTGATAGATGAGTTTAATAAAATGATTTTAAATGTTAGTATTTCCCTATGTACTTATCTCCTTGGGGTTTTTTGAAATATAAGTAACCTTAAAACACCTACTGTTTAATTATAAGGAAAAATAAACAATAAGCTGAGTGCAACTTAACTGGGAATCTTTTTTGGTGATCATCTCTCGAACACCTTTTTTGGAAATATATCGGTTTCTTCCCATTGCACCGCCACTACAAACTATTTAATGATGGATATTAAGGTTGAGCAGGAATGACCCCCCTTCCTACTTAAAATAACCTGTGTAATAACAGGAAGAATGATTTATAGTAAATCTGTCAATATTAGTTGCAAAGTTCTAAGTCTGATTGAAGCCTTTATTAACCTGTACATTACCAGGAAAGGCACTCTGTATTAGAGATGTCACAACCATCCTGCAAGCAAACAAGTTCCCCTGTGTGGAAGATGCTATGGAGTGAGCCCTTAACCATTTAAATGTGGGAGGGGGTGAGCTTAAATTAAGTAGGAGGTTGCCAACCTCCAATCAGCCAGGACTAGCTGAAACACAATTGTAAAATATACTGGACACCTAACAAGTTCCTATTGAACCCCCAAAATAACCACAACATATATATAAGCATATGAATGTCACAGAGGAGTGCTACTGAGCATGGCAATATATATTTAAAACCAGAGACAGCACATAAAACACAGACAAAGCTCAGTTTTAGCACATCCAGTGAAAATCATACACGGTACAGTGCCTAAATATATATGTATAAATATCTATTAAGTAAAATGGTCTTTTAGTTTGACATTTTTGGCCAAAATTGTTGTAAGCCCCTGAGCCAACGTCACGGCAGACCACAATTCAGGGGTCCCTAACGCTAATATAAATTCTTAATAACCTGTGTAATAACAGGAAGACTGATTTATAGTAAATCTGTCAATATTAGTTGCAAAGTTCTAAGTCTGATTGAAGCCTTTATTAACCTGTACATTACCAGGAAAGGCACTCTGTATTAGAGATGTCACAACCATCCTGCAAGCAAACAAGTTCCCCTGTGTGGAAGATGCTATGGAGTGAGCCCTTAACCATTTATAATTCACTGTACAAGGGCTTACAACAATTTGGCCAAAATGTTAAACTAAAAGACCATTTTATTTATTAGTTATTTATACATGTATATTTAGGCACTGTACCGTATATAAGTTTTTCTGGATGTGCACTGAGCTTTGTCTGTGTTTTATGTTATGTCTCTGGTTTTAAATATATATTGCCATGCTCAGTAGCACTCCTCTGTGAAACTTATATGCTTATATATATATGTTGTGGGTATTTTGGGGGTTCAATTTGAGCTTGTAGGTGTTCTGTATGTTTTATAATTCACTGTATAACCCTGTTCTTTTAATGTAACCATGTATTTTTTATAACTCTGTGACCAGGACATACTTGAAAACGAGAGGTAACTCTCAGTGTATTACTTCCTGGTAAAACTTTAAAAAAAAAAAAAAAAAAAAAGTAACCTCGTAATGCAGTGGCAGAAAGAAAGCGCAAAATCTCTCATTGTGTAGTACTATGTATAATTTGTATTGTTTAAAAAGTAAGATATGCACGTACACAAAAATAGTAATTAAAAGCAGTAGGTATAAAAGCCATCACTCCAAGTGACAAATCGGGACTTCACATTTCTGGTCACCGGATACATGGAGGCTGCAAAAGACGTCCTCCCTGATGATCACTCACGTCTACCTCACTCACTCGGTGTCCCAGCATCAGAGCCGTCCACTCAGGCAGAAGACATTATATATATGTAACGGGTATTCCACCCCACCCAATCGCAGATATAGGGTGGGTGCGGAGACCATACAGTGTTACCAGGTGTGGTGCGTTACCTGTTGGCTCACAGGAGGGCTGAGCTTCTGCCACGGGGAACCTGGGGCAATTATAGTATGAGTAACCCTGTACTCAGTACAGCGCCTCCACCTGCGATGGTTCCTAGCAGAGCAGGAATTGGTCCTCGCAGGACACATATAAATAACCAGCACAACGTATGTAAACAATCAGTGACTTTACTTGTGAGCATAGAAACGTACGTGCATGTAACATCAACAGGTGTCTCTCCCTAGAGGAGACACTAACTATTGCGTCTCGCCGGACGCTAACACTCTTGCGCCACGGCGGACGCCAACACTTCACGCGCCACGGCGGACGCCAACACTCCATGCGCCACGGCGGACGCCAACACTTCACCAACCCTTCACCGGATGATCCCACCCCGTGTCCAGTAACCCCACACAATGTCTGGTAATAGGATTTGTTGGTGCACTTGATGTTACGGATTACCTGCCGAGCACTCCAGTGCTCGGGCCTGCAACTGGCTTCACAAAGGATCAGATGAGCTCCTACACGATATCCTGGATGCTCCCGCGTGATGATCTATCAGGGGCGCTCCCACCCTGAAGATAGTCCAGCTCTCTTTAATCACAGAGACTTGAACCCAAGTCTCTCAGCAGGAAACGCCGTGTCCGCTGTTTCCCTTACTAACAAATAGCTAATGGGGCAGGGTCCCTAACCTAGGGCCTGTCCCTACAACACTCAGCTACTGTGACTCAGGGCTATCTGGGGCCTAGGGAACTGCTGGCCTAGTGCAGGGAGTCACTGACTCCTGCACCCTACCTCCTTCCCCTAGCTGCTCCGGACACCAACTAAAGTGCTGCCAGCCCACGAAAATGTATCTAAATCTCCCTTGCAGGCAGATGCTTCAGCCCTATTGGCTCCCTGGCATCACATGGGGTGCTGCTGAGGCTCATGGGACTTGTAGTTCCTTCCAAGAGCCTTCCCTGGTAGGTTCGCGTTCGCGCGCTTGCACTGCGCATGCTCCACTCTGCCGGGCTGCCGGGGGCTCACTGCGCATGCGCGAACTCACGCAACATGGCGGCGCCCTGAACGGGAGCCGCCGGAGATCTCCTTCACCCCGTAGCGCTCCCTGCTCGGCCCCCCCACCCTCCGGAATGGCCGTCTGGGTCTGCCGCTTGCCTCCGGCAGCACCCGCCAGCGATCCTGGCCATGTGAAGGTAAGGGGGGGTCGCAGGCAAGAGGGGTGACCTGGCTACATCCTCCCCCTGGTAAAATCCCCAACGTCCTCGCTTGGGACACAACTCAATATAACTATGTACAGAAGTTATATAATGAAAATGGCACAACACTGTTATATAATAAAAATGCAACAACCACATACGATCTTAACTATCTTTAGATCAGATTGCACATTTCAGTGAACATCACAATGACAGACTGCACTCTGCTGCGAGCACACTGCTGAGCCTCATAATGGGGTGCCCTTATTTGATCATAGGTTACCCGATTTGGAGGTTACCTTACTCGTTGGCTCCGGCGAAGCTGTTCTTCGGCAACTCCTTCGGGGGAGTAATAAACACAATCCTGAGGCTCGGCCTCGTCCCTTGAGGGGAGAATTGTCTCTGACAGTCTCTGTTCGGCACAAAGCATGGGCTCTGTGGATCCAAAGGCTGGCCCGCTGGAGCCACCTTAGTAGGCGTTGGCCCACGGAGCTCTTTACCCGTAGCTCCTCCGGGAAATGCCCCTTCGGTGGAAGATTCCCTTTGAGAGGGTCCTTCCATAGGATCTTCCGGAGTTTCAGAGTGAGTTTCATTATTTACAGTCTCTTGACCCATCTCTGCTAAGTCGGGCTCACCGTTGAGCGGCGTGGCCAGTATCTCTGCTTCCTCATCTCCCAATTGTGGAATGGGAAGAAGATGATTTCGGTGCCATACCTTTACCCGGCCTTCAGTGTCTTTGATGCGATAAACCGGGAGGCCAGGCATCTGAGATTCTATTTCATAGACACCGTCTCTCCATCGGTCGGCCAATTTGTGTTTTCCGGGAACTCCCAAATTCCGCAGCAACACAGCGTCTCCAGGTCGAAGCTCCCTATATCTAACCTTATGATCGTATCGCTTTTTATTGTCAGCGTTCAGCTTAGCGGTAGACTTCTCAGCCTGCTGGTACGCCCGTTGCAAGCTGTCTTTGAGTCTTTGCACGTATTTGAAATGGGTAGCGTTGTGTATCCCATCCGTCGATACGCGAAGGCGCACATGTACGGGCAGTCTCGCCTCCCGCCCAAACATGAGGAAGTACGGGGAGAATCCAGTTGATTCGTGTCAGGTGCAGTTGTACGCGTGAACCAAAGCCTCTACATGTCGACTCCATTCGGTTTTCTGCGCACCCTTTAGAGTTCTGAGCATGTCCAGTAAGGTTCGATTAAATCGTTCTGGCAACGCATATCCTTCAGGATGGTATGGGGTCGTTCGTGACTTAGAAATGTCCAGCAATTTGAGCAGTTCTCGGATCAACGTACTCTCGAAGTCCCGACCTTGGTCTGAGTGAAGACGGTTGGGAAGACCGTAGTGAACAAAGTACTTCTCCCATAATACTTTTGCTACAGTGATGGCTTTCTGGTCTTTCGTGGGGAAATGGTCCGTGATGACCAGCACATTGCATATTCCCCGACTATTAGGCTCAATGCACAAAAAGTCCATACACACAAGGTCCATGGGGCCAGAACTTTTCAGATGGCCCATAGGCGGTGCTCTAGTAGGTAGGGTCTTGCGTTGGACACACCTAGTACAACAGTGACAATGTTGTTCTACGGCCTCTCACATCTTGGGCCAGAAAAAGCGGTCTCTGACCAACCCAAATGTCTTCTCTACACTGAGATGTCCATGCTCATCATGTAGGGACTTCAACACCATGTATTGCAAGTTCTTAGGGAGGACTAGTTGTCGTCTATCGGGGTGGTTGTGGTATTGCACCACCCGATAGAGTAAGCAGTTGTCGATCTCAAATGTGTCTGCTTCCCGCATGAGCAAAGCAACCAAGTCTTTGGGAGCACGTTTCAATAGAGCTGGGTTCCTCTTTCCAACGGCTTGCCTAATAATACTAACTACTTGGTCTTGTACTTGATAGTCTACTAGATCTTTCCACCTTAGCACTTTGTCATGAGTTATGTGCATTCCTTTCGGGTCGCAATAGGCAGCGGGAACGGCCTGTGACTGGCATCCCAAGGAATCTGCAACCCGTAATTCGGAGAAGGCCACTTGATCGTTGATGATGGCGGCAGTGCTACACATAGCGCGCACCCCTGGTCCCGGGAGTTCTTCCCATTCCTCATCATCTGGAGTAGCACTTAGCCCAGGTCGTCTGGATAGAGCGTCAGCCCCTACATTCAAAGGTCCCGGCTTATCCTTCAAGGAGAAGCGGTAGTTGTTTAGGGCTGCCAGCCATCGGTGTCCTGCGGCGTCCAATTTGGCCGAGGTATTGACGTACGTGAGGGGATTGTTATCCGTCCTTACTTCGAACGTAACACCGTACAGGTAATCGTCGAGCTTCTCGGTGATCGCCCACTTGAGAGCCAGGAATTCCAACTTATGGACGGGGTATCTCTGTTCACTGGGCGTCAGACTGCGGCTGATGTAGGCTACAGGCCGAAGACCCTCGGGGTGCTTCTGGTGCAGGATGGCACCCAGTCCATTGAGACTGGCATCCACATGCAGAACGTATGGCTGTTCGGGATCAGCATACGCAAGCACCGGCGCGTCGGTCAGACATTTCTTCAATTTCAGGAAGGCCTGTTCACACTCAGACGTCCATTTATCACCAAACAGTTGGCGGGCCGATACAGCTTCCTTCCGGTCTCTTCGGGGTATATCTTCAACAGATTGTTCAGGGGTTTAGCTCTACTAGAGTACCCTTCCACAAAGCGACGGTAGTACCCACAGAACCCCAGGAAGGATCGTAGTTCTGTGACATTCTCGGGACGCGGCCAGTTCATGACCACTTCTACTTTGGCAGGGTTGGTGGTGATCCCTTGAGCAGACACGATGTGCCCCACGTAGGTCACCGAGGTGTGACAAAATCGACACTTGTCTAGGGACAATTTCAACCCTTCCTTCCCCAGACGGTCTATCACTTTAAGCAGCCTTTCTTCATGCTCTTCCAGAGTTCTTCCGAAGACAATGATGTCGTCCAGGTAGACAAGACACTCCCGGGGGTTCATGTCCCCGATAGTCTTCTCCATCAGTCGTTGGAAGGTAGCAGGGGCCCCACATATGCCTTGGGGCATACGTGTAAACTGGTAGAACCCCAGGGGACAGACAAATGCTGTTTTCTCCTGATCCTCCGCATTCATAGGTACCTGATAGTACCCAGAACGTAGATCGAGCACGCTGAACCATTGGCTTCCGTTCAGAGCATTCAGGATCTCTTCAATGAGAGGGAGGTTGTACTGATCCGGTATCGTACGATTGTTCAGGGTTCTATAGTCGACACACAGGCGTATGGATCCATTCTTTTTCCTCACCACCACTATGGGGGATGCGTAGGGGCCCCGAAACTCCGTCAATATCCCCCGGTCTCCATTTCCTGTATGACCTTCCTCACATCATCCACATCCCGCGGGGCGATACGACGAGAGCGTTCCCGGAACGGAGTGACATCACTAAGCCGAATGGCATGTTGGGCACTGCGACTGCACCCCACATCCATCTCACTCGTGGGGAACACAGTCCGTCGGTTATTCAACTGGGTCGTTAGCCGCTCTTTCCACTCAGGGGGCAATGTCGACTCGCCGAAGTTGAAATTCAAATCGACTAACTGCTCATCCACAGCAACAGCATTCACCTGGGAAGTGGTTTCCACCGGGCTGACTGGATATATGCAACCCAGACTCTGTCCGGCATCAAGTTCCATCGGGAATTGGGAGATATTCTGTACATATACGTAAGTTCGCCGAGGGATCTTAGTCATCCACTCCCTTACTTCGGGTAGTACCCTGTAACCTCTCTGAACTTCTTCTTCAAGGGTACTTTCCAGAGAGAAAAGCTGGTCGTTCTCATCTCGCTCGGGATAGCGGCACCATACGGCCATTCGTTGTACTCCCCCTGGTAAAATTGTCGTCAGTCCGCGTTGACGATTGTAGATATCCCCGTGGCGCTCCAAGGCATATACCCTCTTACACTCCTCTCGTAGAACGGGGTCCAGGAGTAAATGGGCCAGCGGCAACTCGTTGGTCTCTTTCAGGTATGCTCGGATTACCGCTTGCACTATATCAGTATTGGTTCCCAAGATGATCGGATACATGCACTGGTCTTGGTGCTCCGGGCATACCATGGCCGCTACGTGCATGGGGTGTCTCTTGCCGGTGTTTAGTTGGAGTATTTCTAGTTCCACCCTTATGATCCCGTCGATGGGGTAGTCTTCATTACTTAACCCCCTGACCTTCATATGTTCGGCCGACCTCAGGGGACAGTGTCGAAGATGCTGGTCGTAGAACTGGCGGTATATAATGGTCACTTGGGACTTGGTGTCGAGTAAGGCAGAGGCGTAGATTCTACCAGTACAACAAGCACTATGGCTGGGGGCCCTACTTGAAGATACGCATCCCCGGGTAAGGTGCCATCACTGGGGCTGGGGTCAGCCGAAGCCTCTTCGGGTCCATTAGGGGTTTCTGCATCAGACTCTGCCAGTCACCCACTGCAGACCATTGCCCGGGCTGAATTCCCTCTATTTGGGGTTTTTTCCTCCGGGGGGTCCTCCCTTTCAGGACAGTACGGGAGAAGTGGCCCTTCTTACCGCAGTTATGGCAAACGATTTCTCTTCGTTAGGGACGACCCATGTACGGGGAAGATGATTTCCTGGAGGGTCTAGATTTGGAGACCGGGACCGTGGTTGCGGTCTCTTCTTCTTCAATTGGGGTTTTCTTGGCCTTTGGCGCAGCTGCCCCCAGAGGTCCTTAGTCTTCTTGGGAGTATGCAACTGGGCGTAGGCTTCATGTTCTTTTATCTCATCCATTAGCTTCTCCCAGGAAGGGGGATCACCTCGCATCAAAGAGCGCTTCATCATGATTACAATATGATGTTCGGGTAGAGCTCCTCTCAGAAATTGCTTACGGCAATATTCATCCACCTCGGCGGCCGTAATACTTTTCCTTTTTTGCATCTCCCATAAGACTGCTCGAATCCGCTGTAGGAAATCAGATAGCTCCTCTCCGTCTTTCTGGCAAAGATCGTAGTACCGCTTCATCAATTGTCCTATGTCCTCGGTTCGCCAGTAAGCCCGCACAAGAGTCTCTAGCACTTGATGTGCGGTGACGTCCGCATTCTGATCTTTAGCCATCTGTATTGTAGTGGATGTGGGAGGGCACAGGCATTCCATTATGCGTTGCCACTTCACCAACTCAGAGCACGTACACTCTTCTAGAACCTGAGAAGCGTATTCTCTCCAGACGTCAAACGCTTCTTCGCCCGTCGGGGTCGGCTTGGTTCCTGAAAAGATTTTTAGCTTGCGATACTGTTGCGAGGTCTGAGCTTTGGATCGGGATGGCCCCATTTCTAGGAGGGCCTGAGCTAGCATTCGGATTTCATCCCCAGGTTTAGAGGATAAGTTGGCCATACTTAATGGTGGACTATAGTCGGTGGGAGCGGCCCTGTCGGCCCCGCAATAACTTTCAGAGGGGGAAGGCGATGTATGCATAGCAACCTCTTGTAAATTCGTGCAGGAGCTGCCGGGTTCTGATTTTATGGGCAGTTCAGGATAGACAACAATACAGCAGGAACCGGTTGACCTCGCGAGCCACAAGCTGGACGGACCCTGATCTTCAGTTATATCTTGCCCTATACTCACTAACACAGAGCAATACTCCTGGTCCGCATCCTTATTTTGGCAGCATCCCGGATATTTGGGTGCTGTCTCAAGGCCATTTGTATTGATGAAGACGGCGTATCAACAGGAACCTGGCTCACCGCGAGCGTGTGGAGCGGCGGCACTTGCAGCTCCACGGCCCAGTCACACACTTCTGAGCGTGATGGGGACGGTAATGGGGGTGACATTTTGAGAGAAAAAAAATGGAACAGGGCACCCCAGGTCTGATCTCAGCAGCGCCTCCAAATGTAACGGGTATTCCACCCCACCCAATCGCAGATATAGGGTGGGTGCGGGGTGCGGAGACCATACAGTGTTACCAGGTGTGGTGCGTTACCTGTTGGCTCACAGGAGGGCTGAGCTTCCACCACGGGGAACCTGGGGCAATTATAGTATGAGTAACCCTGTACTCGGTGCAGCGCCTACACCTGCGATGGTTCCCAGCAGAGCAGGAATTGGTCCTCGCAGGACACATATAAATAACCAGCACAACGTATGTAAACAATCAGTGACTTTACTTGTGAGCATAGAAATGTACGTGCATGTAACATCAACAGGTGTCTCTCCCTAGAGGAGACACTAACTACTTCGTCTCGCTAACACTCTTGCGCCACGGCAGATGCCAAATCTTCACGTGCCATGGCGGACGCCAACACTCCACGCACCACGGCGGATGCCAACACTTCACCAACCCTTCACCAGATGAACCCACCCCGTGTCCAGTAACCCCACACAATGTCCCGCACTACCAAGTCATATAAATGTGTGTGTGACTGCGCAGCCACTATGTCTGGTAATAGGATTTGTTGGTGCACTTGATTTTACGGATTACCTGCTGAGCACTCCAGTGCTCGGGCCTGCAACTGGCTTCACAAAGGATCAGACGAGCTCCTACACGATATCCTGGATGCTCCCGCGTGATGATCCGTCAGGGGCGCTCCCACCCTGAAGATAGTCCAGCTCTCTTTAATCACAGAGACTTGAACCCAAGTCTCTCAGCAGGAAACGCCGTGTCCGCTGTTTCCTTACTAACAAATAGCTAATGGGGCAGGGTCCCTAACCTAGGTCCTGTCCCTACAACACTCAGCTACTGTGACTCAGGGCTATCTGGGGCCTAGGGGACTGCTGGCCTAGTGCAGGGAGTCACTGACTTCTGCACCCTACCTCCTTCCCCTAGCTGCTCCGGACACCAACTAACGTCACATGGGGTGCTGCTGAGGCTCATGGGACTTGTAGTCTCTTCCAAGAGCCTTCCCTGGTAGGTTCACGTTCGCGCGCTTGCACTGCACATGCGCCACTCTGCCGGGCCGCCGGGGGCTCACTGCGCATGCGCAAACTCACGCAACATGGCGGCGCCCTGAACGGGAGCTGCCGGAGATCTCCTTTACCCCGTAGTGATACTGGCCATGTGAAGGTAAGGGGGGGTCGCAGGCAAGAGGGGTGACCTGGCTACATCTATATATATATGATACACACAAAATGAAGGACCACCGCACTCTACAAATTGTAGAAGTAAAAATTCAGTTGAATCCATCAAAAAGGTATAAAATAGCGAAGTGTTTCCAACTACACTGGATCCATGTCTAGCATCTAATCTGGTGTCAACCTGGCATCACTTCCGGTAAATAGATAACAGCCTCCCCGCGGACCTTCTGCTTCCCGAATTACAGGCCCCGCCGGTATGATATGCCGGTATCTCTCTGCAGGTTTAATCCTCCCGTGTCACGTGGCTGGGACATTTAAACCTGCAGGAGATACCAGCACCCCATACCGGCACCCCATACCGGCGGGGCCTGTAACTTGGGAAGCAGGGGGTCCCCGAGGCTGAAATTAACGTTGTCAGCACTAAACAACCCCTGCTTCAAATCTACATTTTTAAAATAAAAGCAGCACGATCGCCTGTTAGAGGTGCGCAGAAAGAGGGACTTATTCTGTCTCTTCCGAACTGATGCAGCCCGGTAGGATTAATCGAGCAGGATTCCCATTCAGAAGCAGGGCACCTCCCCCCCCCCGCTTTCTTAATCCTGATATGCAATTCCCCCTTGCTCTGCACTTGGCTGTGAATGGTCCACATTTGGTCCACAGTTCACTAGTACATTTGTTGGGAAGGTTGGAGATACAGCTGACTGCATCTGTAAAGTTTGCTTCAATCCAAAAGTTTGCAGAGTTTGCTAATGCATGCGAAAAGTTTGCACAACTCTATTCACAATATTTGTTACATACAGATTGACATCAATCTTTTATTCATACAGTAGATTTTCTGGTTGCAACAATCATCAATGTAAGGCATTAGTTAATGTAGATTTTAGATTTGATGGCTCATTGCGGTTTACTGTATATATTTTTTTTTATATCTTAATGAAAACAACTCTTCATCATCTTATATAAAAAATAGTCAATAAATTATCAGATCACACAATCATCGTGTATGAATTATGTTAGAACTCCATGATCTTTACAAATGTGCTTTTAAAATTTAAAAGAATGCAATTCCATGCTCTATTGCAGTGTTTTTGAAGTTTTGGGGGTTTAAGGGACCCTACAATTATATTGTGAAATTTTGAGGAACCGCAGCCTTGTCTAATAGCGCTTCATGGTAAGGTACCCCAACCCTCTCTAATAGTGCGTCTGAGATCAGATGCATTGTAAGGAACCCCAACCCACTCTTATAGTGCTTCTGAGATCAAATGCATTGTAAATGCTTCTGTATTTGGCACAATTTTCACATGACCTGAAAGTTGCCGGGAACCCTTTTGGAATGTCCGGGGAACCCAAGTGTTCCTAGGAACCCATATTGTAAAAGTCTGATCTATCCATGTTATCACCGATACCAGTGCAGGGTCTATTATTTTCTGAATTACACAGCAATACATTTAAAATCATTTGAAAATAAACACTACAAACTCAATTACAGCAAACCTCTTATATCAAGTAAAAATTATAGTAATGGATATATGTGTCAGGTAGTCAATAGTTGATTTTTCAGTCTGTATTGTGTCTTAAGTTTATTGTGATGTAATGTTAAGTGCACGTCTGTCTTTGTGAAACAGTTCATGATATAATCAATTGTATGGTAGTTTGTGTCGATTGTAGCACTTTATCCTACAATACTTGCAATCAATAAAATGTAGAGCAAGATATTAAAACATTAAGCACACGCACACACGTATGTATGTATGTATGTATGTATGTATGTATGTATGTATGTATGTATGTATGTATGTATGTATGTATGTATGTATGTATGTATGTATATATGTATGTATGTATGTATGTAGGTATTCAGAAAAGAAAAAAATACATACCTTCTGTTCATGCTTTATAATGCCCTGGTCAAATATTTTCAGTTATGCCTAAAGTATATAAAACAAAAGCATTGTTTCCTTCATATTTTTGCAATTTGATGCATATATAAGTATTACAGGTATAACACTAGAATTGTTTAGTTATTTGAGTAAAATTATCTACCTACAGGCACTAGTTAAGTGAAACGCAGAAGTGTACCTGTGTAGAATTAGAAAAAGAATATGTCTTGGTTCTTTGAGCAGCACCTTTCAGTTTTTTTTGTTTGACTATTATAAAGTATGCATGCAACTCACCACACATTTCCTCTAATAACAGGGCTGACCAATCACATACATATCCCCACATACACCAGTCAGTTTGAAAATGTACAGCAAACACGCAAGTAGAGAAAAGACGTGTACTTTCAAGTTTTTAGAAGAACATTAAGAAATTGTTTAGCGGAAGTATGTATTCAATAGTCTTCTCTTCTGATTTTAATACATAGTTACATAGTAGATGAGGTTGAAAAAAGACGTTCGTCCATCAAGTTCAACCTATGCTAAATTTAGACAACAGATACTTTATCCTATATCTATACTTACTTACTTATTACCTCCATGTGGATTATTTTTTAAATAATTTACCATCTAAAGCTTGGACTTTAGTAGGCACTCCCTTCTACTATAAATGGCTGGGAAGAATTCAATCCCTGGGTAAAGAACCCCATACACCATATTAAAGATATATATAAAAACAGTTTATTTAACACATATGCAAAGACAACTACAAATATTAAAAGAAACAGGGAGTCGGTGCAGGGAGTGGGTAGAGTAGTATAGTTATATATAGTACGCTGTAATGAAACAGCTATAATTAATGTATGTATAACCTGTCTGTTGTCTGCAACGGTACTAGCAGTGTGTATTCAATCATGCACGCTGTGTAAGACATATATAACACAGCAATACAAACACCAGTTAAACTAGTAGTATCATAAATAGTATACAGAGGGTTTAGCATCTATATCCCTTCCTGAGGGACTGTGTCGCACAATGTGCTGACTGGTTGTTGGCTATAGTGAAGGTGTAAATCCCATCAGTCATGTATACAGTTACTGGCAGTTAGTACTTAACCAAGCACGCTGTGTTAACAGCTGAATCACACACTCAGCTAAACCCTCTGTATACTATTTATGATACTACTAGTTTAACTGGTGTTTGTATTGCTGTGTTATACTGTATATGTCTTACACAGCGTGCATGATTGAATACACACTGCTAGTACCGTTGCAGACAACAGACAGGTTATACATACATTAATTATAGCTGTTTCATTACAGCGTACCATATATATCTACACTACTCTACCCACTCCCTGCACCCACTCCCTGTTTCTTTTAATATTTGTAGTTGTCTTTGTATATGTGTTATATAAACTGTTTTTATATATATCTTTAATATGGTGTATGGGGTTCTTTACCCAGGGATTGAATTCTTCCCAGCCATTTATAGTAGAAGGGAGTGCAAATAGGATTTCTTTTGGGTTATCTTAACCCTACACCCTGTCCATTTATACCTATCTCCCGTATGCACCCCTATCTAAATGTACATACCTTTGATAACTTTTTGGTGAGCGACATCACAACCCTTTTCACTTTAGTAGGCAGTAACATACTGACAGGTGACTAGATTACATTCAAATACTCATGATCTAGGTCAGATTATGGCCTCATCCACAGTGTTCGTGACCGCGTGCATGGCGCGAACCAAAGGCGGCTCCTCTATGAGGTCGCCCATAGTGCGCACGATGTAGCGCAACAGCATTTCCAACAGACAAGAAATGTGTGTTTTCGCACGACGGCCGCGTCACATGACGTTTGTTTAAACCAATCAGAGCGAAACTACACGAATCAACACTTTTCTGCCTGGTTACTGCCCATTCATAACTTTTTGTGCTGTACTAAAGTGGATTCTACCATAGAAAAATGGTAATGTTGTTAAAGCTGTAATGTAGAACTGGTAGCGGTGTTTAATTTCAGAGTTTGGTTGTTGTGCATCTGAGATTTGCTTACACTGTGCAGCTATCCTGAAATGCCCGTTTTTTTTGATGACTGGTTTCCTTAGTTGTCCCTATGGTAACTCTGCCCTTTATTCCTTGGGTTAGGTAGGAAATTGCTCTGGTGCAAATGTAGAATTTTTTTGCAGGTTTTATTAGTGAGTGTTATTAATGCGCAGAAATAGTCCCACACATACTGACCTCCAGGATATCTTCGATCCAATTTTCACTAGTTCCCCCTGCAGCTCTATATCCTCCAGCGATTACCGTGGCCAACTTCAGCTAACAAAAAACAAGAAAGAGTGAGGAAACGTGTAGATTTTTAAACAGATCTTAATATAGAAAAGAGCAATTAAAAACTCACATATAAAACATTGTAATCTGGCACAAGAGCGCCCATCATCCAAATCTCGCATTATGAAGCAACCCCCCTGCCCCCTCCCCCACTGTGGCACGCGTCATCGCAAACAGAAGCACACAAATCGCTCCAGAGACAGGCACGTGGGATGCCATGCACTCCGACACACGCTCGCCTGCACTATAGGCTTAGCCTAAGCCTTCTGTACTGTATATTTTCCTACTGTAGCTAAAGTATAGGCCACAAACAAATAAATAACTGGTCATTTGTTATATAGTTCTTATTGTGGAACAGTAAACATATTAGATGTGTTAAAGTCTGCAATGTGATTTCTATTATTATTATTGTTACTAGCATTATTAATATACACATTTTTGTAACTAATTTTCTGCAACACAGGGAAGTAGATAAAATAACAATATTATTAGCAATTAGTCCATATCCATGCCCCTTATACCCTCATTCATAGGCCTTGGTTCATCCAACCCCTCTTCTGGGCAGATAGGCCTCCACAGCCTGACCTGTAGTAGTGTCCTTACCCAGGGGGCATCATCCCTCCCCTTGGCAGGACTAGACTCAGGAGGAGCCAGATCCCGCACTTGAACAGTAGACCCATCAGGGACTAGATTCCCAGGGACCCAAGATCCAGCTTTCCAGGGACTGCCCTAATTTGTATGGTAGTCCCCTTTTATACTAGAGATGTGACTAACTCCTCTGCCTCATAAACTGGGCAGGTCCCACTACAGCGAGCCCACTCCCTTTACATGTGATTCTAAGGGGCCTATGCTATTAGCCTTCATAACCCACTTATCAAGGTTTTTTAGCTGTTATCGGCCAAAAATGCCTACAACAATTTAGATCGCATCGATAAGTGGGCTGAATCGCCATTTTTTCCTGCCGTCAAAAACACATCGCCAAGTGAACCACGATAAGCCACTTATCGGCAGGTTTTGAAACTTGTGCAATTCTAGTAGACTCGATTAGCTATTCAAGGCTAATCGCGGCTCTAGAATTGTGATTTCCTTCCAAATTCCTCTCGCCAGAAAAAGTTGGCGTGAAGCTGCCAAGAAGATTCTGAGCCAGCGGCGAGTGAGGGACTTGGAATTTATTTTTTATTTTTACCTGCATCGGATTGATGCCGGGGGTCTCCGGAACTGATACACAATAATTTCAGCCCCGGAGGCCCCCTGGCATGAATCAGATGTATGAAAAATGCATTTACGGGCAACTTCATTACCTTAGCGGCTAACCACTAAGACAATGAAGGGGTTAACTACCAGTGCTCTGTTTATTGCGGGTAGCGAGGGTGGGTGAAGGTGGTATTTGGCCCTTGGTGGGTTTAATTAACCTCTTCATTACCTTAGCGGTTAATACCACTAAGTTAAGGAAGGGGTTAACTCCCCGCTACAACCTGGTAGTCCTAAACATCCAACCTTGGGGCTACTACAACCTTCACCCAATCCCTCTACCCCCAATAAAGAAAAATAAATACAACGACCCTACTACCCACTTCCTCTAACCCCAACACATCCAGTACAGTAATGGGCAAAATTACTATTATCCACATATGGATAATTGCTCTCTTGCCCATTCTAAATCAAACATTAGCCATCAAGCATAAATAAAATAATTAAAACTTCTACTTACCCCTGCCATCATGAAGGGTGTCCTCGTCACTATTCTCCAGATCCTTGTCCTCCGTTGGCAGCACGAGTACCAGAAAAAATACAATCTAATGGCCCTTAAACCCTTAACGATTAATAACCACGATAGTAATTAAGGGGTTAACCCACCATCACCCGCTACCCACCCAGGAGGCCTAACCACCCACCCAAGGGCCACTATACCCACCCTCTACCCATTGATTGGCACAGTGGTAAATCATACCCATATAATATGGGAATGATAAGGCACTATAGCAGTCAATGGCCAACCTATTAAAACAATCAAGCACAACAAAGAAATAAACAAGCACCTAAATACCACAAGAATAAATGAACTAAAATGCCTTAACGACACATAAATAAAATTATTCTAACACCAAAACAGCAAAAGAATAAAAATTATGTTATATCAAAAAACTAGAATACAATTAAAGAAACAGCAAACCAACAAAACAAATCAAGAAATAAAACCACCAACCAATCCACAAATGTACTAAAAATAAACCATCCAAATAGCAAACAATTTAGTGAAAACAATAAACAGAAATAGAAAAAAATAACAATCAATTGTAAACAAGCATTTGCCAAAAATTGTATTTATCTGTACCCTAAAGGGACACAGATTAATACATTAGCAGTCAATGGGCAATGAAAAACATGAACATAAATAAATACAATCAAAAAACCTGAAAAAGATAAAAAATACATTCAATATTTATCTTACCTAACCGTCTCAGGAAGATCTTGACCCACAACATCATCCACTGCAATCCGACCCCATCCTCCTTGAAGAACAGCATCAGGTACAAAAATCTTCTCTCTTTCATCTTCTTTCTCCTTCTTCTATCTTCTTCTGTCATTCTTTTCTTCTTTTCTTTAATCTTCTTCAATTGTAATCCAAAGAACCCCATGGTAAATCCAGCAACGGAAGTTGCCTCAACATCTTCTTGCGCTAAAATGAGACGGAACAGGCCTTATATAGGGCATGTGACATCCCACTTTATGGTCAGATGGTACAGCTCCAATCCGATTGGATGCTGTATCATGTGACTGGCTTCTTTTTTTTTTAAGGATGTGACGTCATCTCCAAGGGAGGTACATCACATCCTTAAAACCACATGGCTCATATCACGTAGTATTACAGCCAATGTGATTGAAGACAATCCCATTGGTTCCTGTACCATGTGATATGTTCCATGAGTAAAAAGGATGGGACATCATCCCTTAAAGTGATAGCTCTAATACATGTGATATGAGCCATGTGGTTTGAAGGATGTGCCATACCTCTCTTGGAGATAACGTCACAAAACAAAAGCCAGTCCCATGATACAGTGTCCAATTACAACTTTTGAGAGTGGTGAATATCACATCGCTGCTCCTCGACAGTTTTGGGCATTTAGCTATCGTCGGTCTTCAGAATCTTTGTGGATACCGTGATAACTACACTGAAAAAACTGGTGGCATAACAAGCCCAGGGAGATGATTTATGAAGGCCACTTGCATAGGCTCCTGCCTGATAACTGCAACATTATAACTTTGGGGAAATACAACTCACATGCTAGGCCATGTGCTAAAGGATTAACAATAGCACTGTCTACTATTAGTAGGACTTACAATACTACAGTATTGTAGGTCAGAGAAATATAGCAGGGTGCTACAATAACATGCAGTACAGAGGTACTGTATTACATACTTAACAAATTATGTACGCACTGGGATTCTCTTCATTTTTGCGACAGGTTTCCTGTGGAAAACTGGACAAAGTGGTATACAAATACCAAAAATATGTTATGTTTGCATATCTGTGTTGGGAGCTGGGCTTAATTTACTGCAATGTGATTTCTATGCAAAAGTAAACCTCCGAATGCTTGCCCATCAACAAAACAAGCAAAAAAAATGCATTGACTATGCCCAGGATATTTATTTATAAAATGTTTTACCAGGAAGTAATACATTGAGAGTTACCTCTCGTTTTCAAGTATGTCCTGGGTGTAGAGTTAAGACAAATGGTTACAAATACAGTTACATAAATGAACAGGGTATACATTATATACAAGACATTGTATGCACAGTTAAAGAAAATATATATTATAGGCTTATGAAACAGTTACAGACCAAATTAAAATGTGAGACACTCTTAGTTTTGAAAGAACTTAAACTGGTGGTGGATGTGAGTCTCCGGTAGGTTGTTCCAGTTTTGGGGTGCACAGTAAGAGAAGGAGGAGTGGCCAGATACTTTGTTGAGCCTTGGGACCATGAGCAGTCTTTTGTAGTCTGATCTCAGATTATAAGTGCTGCATGTGGAAGGGGTGAGGAGCTTGTTCAGGTAGATGGGTAGCTTGTACAGACAGTATTTGAAGGCAACACAGGAAAAGTGAACTTTGCGCCTAGACTCGAGTGATGACCAATCTAGTTCTTTGAGCATTTCGCAGTGATGTGCGTTGTAGTTGCATTGGAGAACAAAACGACATATTGAATTGTAGGGGGTGTCAAGTTTGCTAAGGTGGGTTTGGGGTGCTGAGCCATATACTATGTCTCCATTGTCGATAATTGACACTAGCATCTGCTATGCGATACGCTTTCTGACCAGCAGACTTAGGGAGGATTTGATCCTGTAAAGTACACCTAGTTTGGCATAGGTTTTGAATGTCAGGGTATCAATGTGCATTCCGAATGTTAAGTGGGAGTCAAACCATATTCCCAGGTATTTAAAACTAGTAATAGGAGTTAGGGTGGTGTTAGCTCTGGTTCTGATCTAGAGCTCAGTCACTGGAAGCTTTAAAAATGAAGTCTTGGTCCCAAATACCATTGTTACAGTCTTGTCAGTGTTTAAAAACAGTTTGTTTTGGGAAATCCAGTTTTCGAGTCTCAAAAAGTTAGACTGAAGTATGTGTTTAAGGTTTGAAAGGCTATGCCTGTGTGCATATAGGATTGTGTCATCTGCATACATGTGTATTGAGGCTTCCTTACCAGCTGTGGGAAGATCATTGATGAACACTGAGAAGAGTAGGGGCCCCAGAACAGAGCCTTGCGGGACACCACATGTGATATCCAGGGGTTTGGAGTTAGAGCCTGAGTGTATGGTCCGGGGGAACACCTGTCTCTAAGGGGGTTCCTCCCGTGACTTTACCTGCCTCCGCTCCGACTCTGCCTCCTCGCCGCCGCGGGCGGGATCTTCCATTTCCTCCGCTTCCTGCGGCGGCTACTGTATGCGCGCATGCGCGCGCACGGCCGAGTGTGAGGTCCGGGGGAACACCTCTCTCTAAGGGGGTTCTTCCCGTGACTTTACCTGCCTCCGGCCCGACTCTGCCTCCTCGCTGCCGCAGGCGGGATCTTCCTTCTCCGCATCCCGTGGCAGCTACTGAACGCGCGCATGCGCGCGCACGGTCGAGGACCTTTACGTCCTCCCTCAGGAGCAGTTCCCGCCCCCGGCTCAGGCCTCGCGTGTCTCTCCCGCGCGGCGCACACGCCTGATGCGCGTGCACCGCCTACAAGCTTCACATCTAGCGCAGCTGTGGCAATATCCTTCCCACCAATCCCTATCTTCCCTGGGGCCGCTACCTCGTCACTCCCCCTCTTCCTATTGGTCCCTCCTCCTATTTATACCTTGCTCAGCCATTCCTTCTTTGGCTGAGCATAGCTTTGTGTGACCTGTGTTACCCATGGCCGTGCCTGCCTCAGTTCCTGTCTCTTTGTCTTCTCTAGTGATCCCTTGTGTACCGTACCGGCTTGGCTGTGGACCCGCTCTGGACATCGACCCTTGGCTTGCACCCTGATCTCCTGGACTCCCCGAACCCCTTTATCTCGGCTTGCAGATTTCGACCTACCTCCCGGCTCTGGCCCCCAGGCTCTCAGTACCAACTATCTTCTGGAACCTCCCTTCTCGTCTGGCGAGTATCTTACTCTATCTTATACTACCATTCCTGGTTTAAAGAATCAAAAGGCTGACACACTTTCACGTCAATTCCTGTTTGAGGACAATTCTGAAGTTATCTCCGAGACAATCTTACCCTCCAAATATATTATTTCGGCCAACTCTTTTGATATCCTGGATCAGGTCATGGCAGCACAATCTAATCTCCCGAGGGGCCTTAAGTGCCGGTTGGCCGTCTGTATGCAGCTCAACGCTTCCTTAAGAAGATTCTTGAGTGGGGTCATTCTTCTAGGTCAGCCGGACATCCAGGCATTAGCAGGACTTCTGACCTCATTGGTCGTTCCATTTGGTGGCCAACCATGTTGCAGGACATTTCGGAGTACGTAAAAACCTGTCCAATCTGCGCCCAGGTTAAGACCGCTCGTAAAAAGCCATATGGCCTTCTACAACCCCTCCCTATACCAGAATGCCCATGGAGTCATCTGTCCATGGACTTTCTGGTGGAACTTCCAACCTCTAAAGGGATGAACACCATTTTGGTTGTCGTGGATCGTTTTTCCAAGCAGGCCCATTTCGTTCCTCTCAAAGGCCTACCCAATTCCCCCACCCTGGCAGACATTTTTGTTAAGGAAATATTCCGTATTCACGGAGTTCCTGTTTCTATCGTATCCGATCGAGGTACACAATTTGTCTCAAAATTTTGGCGGGCCTTCGCTCACAGGATGGATATCACCCTCCATTTTTCTTCTGGGTATCATCCCCAAACTAATGGGCAAACCGAGAGAACGAATCAGACTCTGGAGCAATACCTCCGATGCTTCATCGCACAAAGCCAAGACAATTGGGTAGATTTACTTCCGTGGGCAGAGTTCTCCCATAACTCTTTAAAGAACAGCTCCACGTTGAAATCCCCTTTTTTCATTAAATATGGTTTTCACCCGGGTCAGCTGCCCATCACCTCAGTTCCTTACAGGGTCCCAGCGGCCGATGACCGAATCAAGGATCTTCAGGAATCCTGGAAAAGGATCCAAGAGGCTTCAAGAAAGGCAACTTACAGACAAAAGGCACAGGCAGATCGTCACCGCCGTCAGGCACCAGTCTTCAAACCAGGGGATAAGGTCTGGCTCTCCTCCAAGAACATTAGACTGAAGACTCCAAGCCACAAGCTGGCTCCCAGGTTCTTGGGTCCATTCTCAGTAATAGGTTAACACAGATACCCAGCTAGCTCAAACTCCCACACCCACCACAAAGTGAATATATATTTATGTCAACCAGAGAGCTACTGAGCGTGGCAATTGTATATAACAAGAGACAGGGGGTGCCCAATGCTGCATCCAATTGACAAAACATATAAAGTAAAATACTTCAATAATAATAATTGGTTATTTAGTTAACTCTTTGGCCAAAGGCGTCATAAGCCTGCATACCAACGTCAAGGTATAACCAAAATAATGCAGGTCCTACACTACACTGTGAACACTTCCTTTTACCTCTGTGAGAGGGGAAACCATAATGGGTCTTGTTCCTGCAGCAAGTGAAATGACCTTCCAAGTTAAAAGGGTGAAGGAGGAGGAGTGGCATTGCCACGCTCAGTAGCTCTCTGGTTGACATAAATATATATTCACTTTGTGGTGGGTGTGGGAGTTTGAGCTAGCTGGGTATCTGTGTTAACCTATGTCTCTTTGGAGGCTGTGGCACCTCCCCCCAGAGCTCACTCCTCCTCCTTCACCCTTTTAACTTGGAAGGGCACCCCCTGTCTCTTGTTATATACAATTGCCACGCTCAGTAGCTCTCTGGTTGACATAAATATATATTCACTTTGTGGTGGGTGTGGGAGTTTGAGCTAGCTGGGTATCTGTGTTAACCTATATCTCTTTGGAGGCTGTGGCACCTCCCCCCAGAGCTCACTCCTCCTCCTTCACCCTTTTAACTTGGAAGGTCATTTCACTTGCTGCAGGAACAAGACCCATTATGGTTTCCCCTCTCACAGAGGTAAAAGGAAGTATTCACAGTGTAGTGTAGGACCTGCATTATTTTGGTTATACCTTGACGTTGGTATGCAGGCTTATGACGCCTTTGGCCAAAGGGTTAACTAAATAACCAATTATTATTATTGAAGTATTTTACTTTATATGTTTTGTCAATTGGATGCAGCATTGGGCACCCCCTGTCTCTTGTTATATACAATTGCCACGCTCAGTAGCTCTCTGGTTGACATAAATATATATTCACTTTGTGGTGGGTGTGGGAGTTTGAGCTAGCTGGGTATCTGTGTTAACCTATGTCTCTTTGGAGGCTGTGGCACCTCCCCCCAGAGCTCACTCCTCCTCCTTCACCCTTTTAACTTGGAAGGTCATTTCACTTGCTGCAGGAACAAGACCCATTATGGTTTCCCCTCACAGAGGTAAAAGGAAGTGTTCACAGTGTAGGGTAGGACCTGCATTATTTTGGTTATACCTTGACGTTGGTATGCAGGCTTATGACGCCTTTGGCCAAAGGGTTAACTAAATAACCAATTATTATTATTGAAGTATTTTACTTTATATCTTTTGTCAATTGGATGCAGCATTGGGCACCCCCTGTCTCTTGTCATTCTCAGTAATAGAACGGATCAATCCTGTGGCATATCGTCTGGAACTTCCTCCATCCATGAGGATACCCTCCGCGTTCCACGTGTCACTGCTGAAACCTGTGTCCCAGAGTCCGCGGTTCCATAGGACACCGATTGACCCTAAGCCAGTCATAGTTCAGGGGCAGGAGGAGTTTGAAATTCAGTCTATTCTGGGTTCCAGGAGGACGAGGGTTTCGGTACAATACCTGGTTCACTGGAGGGGCTTTGGTCCAGAGGAAAGATCTTGGGTACCCTACCATCAAATACATGCTCCCAGACTGCTGAGACTCTTTCACGCTAAATTTCCCCAAAAGCCATATTGGAGTCGTCCTGAGGCCACTCCTCAAGGGGGGGTACTGTAAGGTCTGGGGAACACCTCTCTCTAAGGGGGTTCCTCCCGTGACTTTACCTGCCTCCGCTCTGACTCTGCCTCCTCGCCGCCGCGGGCGGGATCTTCCTTCTCCTCCGCTTCCCGCGGCGGCTACTGAACGCGCGCATGCACGTGCACGGCCGAGGACCTTTATGTCCTCCCTCAGGAGCAGTTCCCGCCCCTGGCTCAGGCCGCGCGCATCTCTCCCACGCGGCGCACACGCCTGATGCGCGTGCACCGCCCACAAGCTTCACATCTAGCGCAGCTGTGGCAATATCCTTCCCACCAATCCCTATCTTCCCTGGGGCCGCTCCCTCATCACTCCCCCTCTTCCTATTGGTCCCTCCTCCTATTTATACCTTGCTCAGCCATTCCTTCTTTGGCTGAGCATAGCTTTGTGTGACCTGTGTTACCCACGGTCGTGCATTCCTCAGTTCCTGTCTCTTTGTCTTCTCTAGTGATCCCTTGTGTACCATACCGGCTTGGCTGTGGACCCGCTCTGGACTTCGACCCTTGGCTTGCACCCTGACCTCCTGGACTCCCCGAACCCCTTTACCTCAGCTTGCAGATTCCGACCTACCTCCCAGCTCTGGCCCCCAGGCTCTCGGTACCAACTATCTTCTGGAACCTCCCTTCTCGTCTGGCGAGTATCTTACTCTATCTTATACTCGCAGACGGTTTCAGACACCTATTTTCCACTTTCCAGGCGTGTCCCCGTAGCTGTGGGTGCAGTTGTTACCCATCTCACCTCAGTTTCGGGGTCCCTCCTTGTCCGTGGTGAGCACAGCGTAACACTGAGATGGACCTGGAGTTGGAGCCTGAGTTGGGATCTACCTGATAGGTAGGACTGAAACCAGTTTAAAGCATGCTTCCCTATTCCAGAGCTCTGGAGTTTGTTAAGCAAGATAGCATGATCAACAGTATCAAAAGCCTTTGCAAAATCTAGGAATATTGCACCATTCAGTTGTCCCCGTTCCATTCCACACTGGATTTCATTGCAAACTTTATGCAGGGTAGTTACGGTGAAATGTTTGGGTTTGGGATAGGTATGTATGTATGAAAATCTTTATTTATATAGCACCATCCACTTACCAAAATATCATAATAAGTGAATAAGCAGTGAATTAATTAAGTGAACCTATGGATCCCGCAGCTGAAGTCCAGGGAGGTGTGGTGTCTCCAAGACCCTAGATATGTAAATATCATTCCCCCTATGAGGTCTCCCTCATATTCCCAATTATTACATGCTTTATATGCCTTTTAAATATCACTCTCTCCCGTTTTAGATTTTTTTATGAATTCATGCAGATTTTATAAATCAACTATGGTTTTTTATACATGCATATATGTATGCCCCTTTTCAAAGGTGTTTTAATTGTATGCTTTTATGATGTATTTTTATATCACATTGTGTCTACAATAGCCCCACATGTGTGATCAGGATTTTATATCATGTATTTGAAAGACTGATGTCTATATCAGAGTTGGCAAGGACTCTATTGAAACAGCTGGAACAATCAAACATTCAATTAAGACTGATACAAAAGGACTCTTACCCCGACCAATGTACATCACTGAGGAAGTCAGATTAGACGAAACGCGTTTGATGTTTTGGCCACTCTAAGCCACCGTAGTTCACTGAGGATCAGGAGCTAACTCATTACAGCAAGCTGACAGAGGTCTGGAGTGGGGCATGTGCACATGTATGCTGACACAGAGTGCAGGAGACTGCCTGTTTGAAGATAACACAACCACTGCACCAAGCCCCTTCAGCAGAGGAGTGCTGACTGACGAGAAAATAGACGCTGGCAAGCTATGCACAATGCTCTTGTGTATAGTCTGTTTGTGAGTGTGCCCTATTTTTTTTATCCTGTCACTATTATTATTATTATTATTATGCTATGTCCCTCTCTCCCTTTTATCTCTGAAGCCTGAAAAGTGTGAAGAAACATTTATAAAGGTGACATCAACCACCAATCAACATCAGAAAAGATTTTCTGTCAAGTTGGGACTCGTTTATTTTATGTGGGACATCTCCTAACACAGGAAACTTTATGTGAGTGCACAAATTGCTGGGTTTATATTCACACACCTTATACCTATACACACTAAGCTGTGTGGTTCTTTCACATTGTATGCACATAGTTTATTACTTATTTCTTCACTAAGGAGACCACGTGTATCCCTGTGCTGAAGGACTTTACCTTTTTCTCACAGCGTGCTTGTGATACTGAGTGTATGATAGTGCTGCCAACTGTAATGTAGAAGGGGGAGTAGAGATAGCCTTGGCCCATACCCTACACAACCCCAGGCCCATAGCTTACACCCCCACAAGGCCCATAGCTTACACACCCTACCCCCTGGCACATACTTAACGCCCTCAGACCCATCCCTTACACCCCCCCAGACCCATATCATACCCCCCCCAAGCCCATACCTTACCCTCCCACCTCAAGGCCCATACCTCTCCCCCGCCCCCCCCCCCCCCCCATTTGATTTTTTTCCCCATGGTATGTGCACTATGGATTGAGGAGGATGGCAGCTCCTTGCATTTGTCTTGGGCCCCAAAATTTCTGTTGGCGGCCCTACACAATATCAAAGGCTGCAGACATATAGTATAAGCTGGGTGTAGTGACATTGATCTTTGGCAGCTTGGAGGTCATCAGTTATTTTTCTGAGGGCTGTTTCAGTGGTTTGAGCAGTGCTGAAGCCAGATTTTAGATGGTCTGGGAGGTGAGCAAATGGAGCTGCAAGCGAATACAAGATGTTGAAGGAGTTTAGAGGCAAAAGGCAAGAGGATGATTGGGTGATCGAGAAACAGGTAGTGTAGGGTCAAGCTTGCATTTTTTAATTAAAGGAATACAGTAATTGTTGCATGCTTGAAGGAGGTGGGAAAGGTGCCAGAGCTGAGTGATAGGTTGAAAATGTGTGCATGTAGGGATTAGAGGGAGGTAGAGATTTGAAGAGATGGGAGGGCATGGGGTTTACCGGGTAAGTAGTAGAGGTAGAAGAGGAGATCAGGAGTGACATGTCCTTCTCTGTGACAATGGAAAAATAGATGAGGAAAAGCAGGAAGAGAGTTAGGAAGAGGTGTAGAATGTGAGGATACAGAGGGGATGCCTAGCCAAATGGAATCCACCTTTGTCTTGAAATAGTCAGCAAAGTCCTGAGGTGAAATGGAAGAAGAAAATCAGGTAACAGATGGAGGTCTGAGTAAAGAGTCAAAGGCAGAGAAGAGGTAACGTGGTTAAACTTTGTTTGCTGATTAGTGTAGGAAAGTAGGTTTGTTTAGCCGTAAGAGGGCAGAATTGAAACAGGATACGATACATTTCTAGTGAACGAAGTCTGCGTGAGTATGAGATTTTCTGCAGAGGTGTTCAAAGGAGTGAGTGCAGGAGCAGAGCATGTGTGTGTCTCAGTTTGACCATGGCCTGAGGTTTGAAGGAGGAGATTAGTAGAGAAAAAAATGTGCATGTAGATCAAGAGATGATAGGGCAGAGGTGTAGTTCATAACCAGGTTGTCCAAGTCTGTAACAGAACAGAGAGAAGAGAGAGGAGGGAAAGGTCGAGTCGACAGTCGGTAGATTAATGCAACTCAGATCTCTGCAGAAATTAGAGGTAGATTGAGATGAAGAAAATGAGACCTAAGAGGGAGAGTAAATGAAATGAGATGATGGTCAGAGAGAGGAAATGGAGAATCTGGAGAGAGAAATGTTTTGATGTGAAAACCAGGTCCAGGTAGTGGCCATCCTTGCGGGTGCTGGCAGTGGTTCATTGGTGAAGGTCAAGAAAAAAAGTTGGAGAGAGAAAGCAGGAAGCCCAATGGAGAGAGGGGTCATCAATATGTTGAAGTCCAACAAGGAGAAGAGAAGGGGAGTCAGAAGAGAGAAAGAAGGAGAGCAAGGATTCAAAGTGAGAGAGAAAGACAGAAGAGGATGAGTAGAGGTAGGTGGGATATAGATGACCACCACCTGGAGAAGGAAAGGGTATAAAAGCTGGACAGTGTTAGCCTCAAAGGAGGAATACGAATGGTTTGGTAATGGCAGATAGAGGAGAGGATGAGCCCCATGCCTCTGCCCCTGCCATCAAGGTGAAGAATGTTTGAGAAAGAAAGGCAATCATAAGAGAGGGCAGCTTCAGTGCACTCAGACTGATTGAGTAGAGGAGTAATTTAGTATCTTCACCTCTTGTCTTAATGTTATTGCACAAAGGTACTTTGAATATTTGACTTTGTTTTTATTATGTCTCACCTGGTTCTTTTAATCAATTCTTATACAGGAGGTTTACCTAGAAGCTTGTGTAGCCCCCTTTGCCCCCTTTCCCCCCTTGTCTAGGGTGACCACGTGTGATGCTATTACGTGAGCAGCAAACAGGAGGCCGGATCCTCCGCCACTGGGAGCCTGGGGTGTATGTAATGAATATACTAACAGTGACTCCACCTGGGAAGGATACAGTGAGATAGTCCATCCCAAGACAATACAGTCAGTAATTGCACACAAGGGTATATGTAACAGTATTTACTGAACAGTAACGTATAACAACAACTATGCAACATAACATAACGCCACATCACAGTATAATGAGCACCTCACCAAGTACCACCAGTGAGTGTCCCAAATGTACTTTGGGTGCTAGGCACCAATACCCTGCTGTCCCTTTCCCAATGTCCAGCCCACCCAAAAGTGTAAGGAGTAGCGCTCTCCCATGAACTGTTGGTGCACTTGTTGAGGTATCTGCCGAGTTCTCCAGTACTCGGGGCGTCCGACTTAGAAATGAGGATCCATCTGATCCAGCGACGTGGCCCTCAGCGATGGTGTCTGCGTCTGAATTGGGTGGACTCCGGTAGGAGGGTCTCACCTTTAAGATTCTTTGTTAACACAGATGTGGTCTGTTCCAAGACCACAGACCATGATCAACACACGGCGTCTTCCTTGTGTCTCTAACACTATAGTAAAATGGGTAAGCGTCCCTATCTAAGGGGCCTTCCCTGCAGCTGTCACCCGCTTCACATAATTGGGACCTATCTGGAACCTAAGGGGAGATTCTAGCCTACTCTGAGTGCCACTGACACTCAGACCTTCCCTTCCCTTCCCCTTGTCTGCCCTGGCTACAACTAACAGTCCCCTTAACTGTCAGAATCCCAACTGTCAGAATCTCTCAGCCCTATTTGTTGCCTGGCAACACGTGGACAGCAGCCCATGAGGCTGTTGGAACTTGCAGCTCCCTTGCTGCTATACTCCCATGGAAAGGTAAGGGGACAAACAGGGGACCAGGGGACCCAGGCTATACTTGCATCACTTTTCAAGTTTGATTTAAAGATTTCCAACTTCTAATGGACAGAATAAATATACTGTAGCTTCAGACGTAAAAGTAAAACGACTTCCCATTAAAAGCAAAGTATTTATTTATTTGCTAAACCCGGGTCTATTTTCTTTCTCGGTTTCACACACAGAAGTCTTTAATACAAAACTCTCACAATTACATGGTGTTAATTAAGTCAGCTTAAAGCACTTGAGCTGTAAACAATTACTTACTCGTAATTGATTTTAATTGAATTTGCTACTGAATGTAAATATTTGTAGCGATTATTGTAGCAACCGTTCATTAAGACATATTATTAGTTCAGATTGTCAATAATTAGTTGGTAACCTCCCTATCAAGTAGTTCCTTACCTCTGAAGTAGATTACAGTACCGGCAGTTTTTATTTGAACACTTCCCGCACGGCAGGATGCGTGCGGGAAGCGTGGTGACGCAGCTTGTTGCGCCGCACTGTGACGTCACAGTCACGTGCGCGCCCGACTTCCCCGGCTTCTCCGACACCCCTGGAGTTTAAAGTGAGGTAAGCGGGGGTGCGGGGAAGCAGAGGGGCAGAGCAGGAGCCGGGTTCGGGGTCGGGAAGGGGGGCTAAAATGCGCCCGAAGTGGAGGGGGGGGTGCGTGGAGGAAACGCGGCGGCGCGCGGTCTAGACTGGCGCCAGCCGGAGTAGATCCCGGCATGCCGCCGGCATTTGTTCAAATAAAAGCTGCCGGTACTGTAAATAATCTACTAGTTCCTCACTAAAAATATTCCTGTTTTAAACTATAATAACTGTCCCCATTTTATTTAAAACAAATGCCATCATAACATTTGTTACTGTTTTCTGATGATGATGGTGCCGAGAAAGAAATATTTGAGAAAGCAGAACATGTATGGAAATTGTTAACAACTCAACCTTCAATATAAAAATAGAATAGTAATTATATGAAATTCATATATGTAGCAGGCGTAGCATTTTTGCAGTTACTTCTAACATTGTAAAGTAATTGGATTTAAAGCTAATGGCAAGGCACAAATTGTTCCAACAAGTTTTGAATTGTTATCACTTTTTCTTGGCACACAGATTCAGTGTGACATTTTTTCTCCATTAATCTGGTTGTAACAGAAGTTCCTTATCCATCGGGGCACTATGCTTCAAATCAATTGATTCAGTCTCAGCAGGAACAAGTCCACGTACAAAAAATAAAAAGGGTTTTCCTAAGCATATGCAGGCTTCAAAGACATCTAGTTTGTTTGTGAATGGTGCTCTAAGTGCTGGGACTGTGTAAATGGAAGGGAGACTGACCTGGGCATATAGTTATGAACAGTACTAAACCTTAGGTGGGCATGAATTACCCTGAAGGATGGGGTGGGTTGTCCAAGGACACCCCCCCTTCCTCATTGGGTTAGCCCCAGGTATAATGTACTCACGATTGTTTTCCTTCCCAGGGTCTCCCTTCCAAAGCGTGCAGCTGTAGGGTAAAAGGGTTCCAATAGCCAGGGTGTGCAGCGCACAGCAAAGATGAAAGAGCAGGTCTTGCAATTAAAAGTCCTTTATTATTCAAACATCTGGTTGTGGGACAGCAGCAAACTTCAACGCGTTTCGTTCCAAGAACTTTTTCAAGAAGTGCTGTATACAGTAAAATTGTCAGTTTAAATGCAGCTGTTCGCCCCGTTTTCGCGCCAAAATGACGTCATAACGCGTCATCCGACCAATAGGGTTTCATCTAACCGCGCATGCGCCGCGTGCCAGAGTGTCCCTGGATCCCTCACAAGCCCCAGCCGAGCACAATCAGGATCGGCACGCCTCTCAGGGCAGCCTCTGCTGTGAGCACGCCTCTGATGGCCGTGTAGGATCCTCCCCCACTCTCCGCTTCCTGCGCATGCGCAGATGGTGCTTCTAAGTCCCCTGATATTGTGAAACCTGAATGACGGTCCACAGTTAACCAGGGGGTATATAAATAAATACTATATGCTATGTGGAGGGTATAATACCCAATTCTGGCCACTGAAACACTGGGCAAACAGCTGGCATAAACACATACAAGGTTAAAAGTGTAACTATATATTAATCAAAAATGATAAACAGAACATTATATATATATAAAGCAATAATTTTTACCAAATAATAAACTAAAGGAATATCAACTTGGAAGAAGATTACTCATATATATTTACACAGTAAATGTATAGACAGATAAAAATATATGGAGAAAAAAAACATATTTTGAAAAAACACATATACATATATAATATATGAATAGCCTTTTGAAT
The DNA here is from genome assembly GCF_040206685.1 of Ascaphus truei. NCBI lineage: Eukaryota > Metazoa > Chordata > Amphibia > Anura > Ascaphidae > Ascaphus > Ascaphus truei. Next base: position 500,158,187 of record NC_134483.1, on the reverse strand, counting down.
TTTAAACAGCACTATTATAACAAAAATAACTTTATTAATTAAAAGAAATATTATTTATAAGAAAAATGTGTATGTATTACATATATGTGACAGTATTAGAACAAATTAAAAAGATGTAATATCTTGTATCTATATTTAAAGAACAGCAGATTGCTTGCTGACATGAATGAAATGGGGTTTAGATTACTTTTAGCATTTATACATCATTATGGGGTGGTGTGCTATATATTGTATATATGGATAAACAAATAATTCTCATAAAAATCTTAATGTCCTGCGGTAAGATCAGTGAGAGTATAAGGAATACAAGCATAAATTATTTCAATTTATTTGGTACTGTATGCATACTTCCAGAGGACCAGAGATAATTAATTAGGCAAATGGCAACACATGTATTAGATAAAGCAGGGCATGTCATTGGGATATATTTACATTGAGTGTGTAACTTTGGGAAACAATGGGGTAGAATAATGGAACTATATGATATACTCAATAGTAACGAAAATATAATTAACTATGATTATTTCAAAAAATGATTAATATTCCATTCTATATTCATCCCATCTGGATACCTAGTATTTAGTGTGAATATCCAGTAGGATTCTCTGCTGTCTAGTGTTTTGACAGTATTTCCCCCTCTTTCTTTTTTACTTATCCTCTCAATGCCCACAAATGAGAAGTTGTTTATACCTCCCTGTGGGCATTCCGTAAAATGCTTTGATACTGGATGATTAATGTCTTGTTTGCGAATTAATCTACAATGTTCCTGCATCCTCGTTTTTAATGCCCTTGTAGTCCTACCGACATATCTCCTCCCACAGCCACATGTAATGAGATACACCACAAAGGTGGTGTTGCAATTAATAAAACTATATATGGTATGGCGTCTATGTGGGCTGTGGGAAAAAATATGTCGAGCAGGCTTCATGAATTTACACATACTACAGTGATTACATCTGAATGATCCTTTGGTAAAGAATCGTTCTTGATCTTTCACAGGTGTAGATATCACACTAGGTGATAAAAAAGTGGCCAATGTTTTAGCTCTTCTATATACAAATTTTGGGCCTTGTTTTGTGTAGTCACGGAGTATGGGATCCATTTTAAGTAATTCCCAGTGTTTATTCACAATTTTGTTCACTTGATAACTTGATTTATTAAATTGGGAAATAAACAAAGGACAAGTCCCATCTTCCTTAGTCTCTTTTTTCTTGGTATTAAGGCAAGAGCCATCCCTTACTCTGGATCCGGACGGTAATAAAGTTCCACGTTCAATTTCCGTTACTTCTTGCAATGTGGCTTGGAGTGTCTCACGATCATACCCCCTCTCAATGAATCTATTTGTCAGTTCCTCAGACTGAGTGACAAAATCGCTGTGTGTTGAGCAATTCCTCCTCAGCCTGAGGTACTGACCCTTGGGTATTCCCTTAATAACAGATCTCGGGTGACAGCTGTCCGCTCTAAGAAATGAGTTCCTGGAATTTGATTTTTATAAACATCGGATTGTATGGTTTGGTTAATGTCTATATAGAAGAGAATATCCAGGTAGCTTATATGGTGTGTATGATAATTGACAGTGAGATGAATGTCTAAAGTGTTGTCATTAAGGTAATTAATAAACTCTAATAATGTGTTAGTGCTCCCGTGCCAAATAAAAATAAGGTCATCAATAAAACGTTTATAAAAAACTATATTGTGCCTATATGTGTTTGTGCTTCCATAGATAAAATTATTCTCCCACCACCCCATAAAAAGGTTGGCATAGGAGGGGGCAAAACTCGTCCCCATTGCCGTACCCCGAAGTTGTAAATAAAATTGGTGCTCGAAAAGAAAATAATTGTGAGTGAGTAAGAAAAGTATCGATTCCATAATAAATGTGGTTGTGAGTATAGAACTACCTGGACATTCTATAAAGTGGCGGACAGCTGTCATTCCCAGATCATGTTGTATGATCGAGTATAGGGAGACCACATCCATGGTAACCCACAAATAGTCCTGTTTCCATGTAATTTTTTCCAATTTAGTCAGTAGGTCCCCTGAATCCAAAATAAAGGAGGGCAAAGCTCTCACAAAGGGCTGTAAATATTCATTGACATATTGAGACAAACCATCTCCCAAAGATCCAATACTTGAGACTATTGGCCGACCAGGAGGGTCGACCAAAGTCTTGTGGATCTTTGGGAGATGGTGATATATGGGAATGACGGGATGAGGATTTGTGATAAAGTCTGATTCCGTTTTCGTCAATACGTGTGTGGCCATCCCCAGATCTATCAGCTCAAGGAGTTCCTTCAGGAAACAATTCGTGGGGTCCCGCGGTAGCACAGAGTAGGAGGACACATCTCCAAGTTGGCGAAATGCTTCCTTGAAGTAGGCAGTCCTACTCTGTACCACCACCGCCCCCCCTTTGTCTGCATTCTTAATGACCAACATAGATTTGTCCTGCAGTGTTTTTATAGCCAATCTTTCTTCCTTACTGAGATAATCGTTTCCAGTATGGGTGAAGGAAAACCCCTGAGCCAATAGTCTGAGATCGCGAACCACCAAGTTCTCAAACATGCTTAGGAATGGGCCTTTGGCGAAGGTGGGATAAAATACCGACTTTTCTTTCAATTTGGACCCCCACTCCCCCAGAATATGGGTTTGTGTGTCGTCCAATGTGTTACCCTGAATGAAAAGATCTTCCATATCCCTAAGTGTACAGTCATCCCTGAAAGATTCATGGATTCCTATAGGGGGAGAGGAGAGAGGGTTAGGTACATTACAGGTAGATACATCATGTTCTTCATCTGGAGTTGTCACACTCTGAGAATCACCTCCCATATTGGGTTTGTGAAAGAATTTTTTTAAAGTAAGTTTGCGCACAAACCTATGGACATCAACCACCACACCAAAGAGGTCTATATCCATAGTAGGGGCATATTTTAGCCCTTTATTTAATAGTGAGACTTCTGCGTGTGACAACTCCATGCCTGAAATGTTAATAACATTATTAGTATCCGCTAATAGTTCTTTTTCCTCTTGTTCGCTCTTTTTCCTCCCATGTCTTTTCTTCCCCCCCCTCCTTGTCCTCTTTCGTCTCTCCTGAACATTTGGTAGTTTTTTGACTGATGGTCAGTTTGGTAAGTGTCATTCTGTTTAGCAGATGTCACATCCCCCCGAGTGATGGCACTATTTGATGGACGTCTCTCCTCTCTGGATTGTGTGATATTCCCACGTTGTATATTATTTGGTCTATTTTCCATATCCAAAAATGAAACTGAATGTGAGGCAGTTTCTACATCAGATAGTTCCGAATCAGCACTCTGGTAATCAAAGTTACTTGTCTTCAAAATAGATTTACTCGGGGTTGATCTGCGTGGCTGATTATTAGATGAGTCCCGCATAGAGCGATCAAAAACAGGTCCTGTTCTCTGCCAATTATATATCTGGTTTTTCTCGTAATCTATTCTGTCACGGTCATACTTGTTTTGTTTACGTATCATTATCTCTCTCTCTGCATCCTCCACAGTTTTAGCCAATATCTGATCATATTTTGAAAAGCCCTCAATGTCCTTGAATTTCCGCAGTTTATCCTGTAGTTCTTTAATCTGTGTGTCCAATGTTATTTTTTCCTTAATCTTATGTTGCAGTATTAATTCCATTAGGCCAAAGGAACAGGTGTTTAATGTGATTATCCATTGTTCCTCAAAAGTTTTATCTGGGAAGCCAAAAGTTGGCGCTTTTTTCATTCTCAGGCCTCTAGGGATTCTTTTGGTTTTTAAGTAATTTTCTGTAGCGACAATATCCCACCAGATTCGGGTTTTATATATCAAAAGTCTTTCTAGTTTTTGAAAATACATTTTTAAATCACAAATATCATTAGTGTCAGTTTCTACCACGTTATCAAAGACGCGAAGGGCCTTCTTTCTTCTACATGAGTCATCTCCACAATTAAACGTGTATACTGTAGGTAGATTAGTTTCTTGTGCATCCTCCATTTCATCCATTTTTTAAATTCTCACAGCCAAATTGTAATAAATGTCCATAAAAATAAATAAAAAATGCAAAGACCTGCTCTTGTTGAGTATAAATTTGTATCCTTCACATCAATTCATCAGTTTAATACCAGTCCATTATGCACGAGCTACCATGAAGAAATCAACATAGTTTGTTTGTGAATGGTGCTCTAAGTGCTGGGACTGTGTAAATGGAAGGGAGACTGACCTGGGCATATAGTTATGAACAGTACTAAACCTTAGGTGGGCATGAATTACCCTGAAGGATGGGGTGGGTTGTCCAAGGACACCCCCCCTTCCTCATTGGGTTAGCCCCAGGTATAATGTACTCACGATTGTTTTCCTTCCCAGGGTCTCCCTTCCAAAGCGTGCAGCTGTAGGGTAAAAGGGTTCCAATAGCCAGGGTGTGCAGCGCACAGCAAAGATGAAAGAGCAGGTCTTGCAATTAAAAGTCCTTTATTATTCAAACATCTGGTTGTGGGACAGCAGCAAACTTCAACGCGTTTCGTTCCAAGAACTTTTTCAAGAAGTGCTGTATACAGTAAAATTGTCAGTTTAAATGCAGCTGTTCGCCCCGTTTTCGCGCCAAAATGACGTCATAACGCGTCATCCGACCAATAGGGTTTCATCTAACCGCGCATGCGCCGCGCGCCAGAGTGTCCCTGGATCCCTCACAAGCCCCAGCCGAGCACAATCAGGATCGGCACGCCTCTCAGGGCAGCCTCTGCTGTGAGCACGCCTCTGATGGCCGTGTAGGATCCTCCCCCACTCTCCGCTTCCTGCGCATGCGCAGATGGTGCTTCTAAGTCTGAGGAACTGACAAATAGATTCATTGAGAGGGGGTATGATCGTGAGACACTCCAAGCCACATTGCAAGAAGTAACGGAAATTGAACGTGGAACTTTATTACCGTCCGGATCCAGAGTAAGGGATGGCTCTTGCCTTAATACCAAGAAAAAAGAGACTAAGGAAGATGGGACTTGTCCTTTGTTTATTTCCCAATTTAATAAATCAAGTTATCAAGTGAACAAAATTGTGAATAAACACTGGGAATTACTTAAAATGGATCCCATACTCCGTGACTACACAAAACAAGGCCCAAAATTTGTATATAGAAGAGCTAAAACATTGGCCACTTTTTTATCACCTAGTGTGATATCTACACCTGTGAAAGATTAAGAACGATTCTTTACCAAAGGATCATTCAGATGTAATCACTGTAGTATGTGTAAATTCATGAAGCCTGCTCGACATATTTTTTCCCACAGCCCACATAGACGCCATACCATATATAGTTTTATTAATTGCAACACCACCTTTGTGGTGTATCTCATTACATGTGGCTGTGGGAGGAGATATGTCGGTAGGACTACAAGGGCATTAAAAACGAGGATGCAGGAACATTGTAGATTAATTCGCAAACAAGACATTAATCATCCAGTATCAAAGCATTTTACGGAATGCCCACAGGGAGGTATAAACAACTTCTCATTTGTGGGCATTGAGAGGATAAGTAAAAAAGAAAGAGGGGGAAATACTGTCAAAACACTAGACAGCAGAGAATCCTACTGGATATTCACACTAAATACTAGGTATCCAGATGGGATGAATATAGAATGGAATATTAATCATTTTTTGAAATAATCATAGTTAATTATATTTTCGTTACTATTGAGTATATCATATAGTTCCATTATTCTACCCCATTGTTTCCCAAAGTTACACACTCAATGTAAATATATCCCAATGACATGCCCTGCTTTATCTAATACATGTGTTGCCATTTGCCTAATTAATTATCTCTGGTCCTCTGGAAGTATGCATACAGTACCAAATAAATTGAAATAATTTATGCTTGTATTCCTTATACTCTCACTGATCTTACCGCAGGACATTAAGATTTTTATGAGAATTATTTGTTTATCCATATATACAATATATAGCACACCACCCCATAATGATGTATAAATGCTAAAAGTAATCTAAACCCCATTTCATTCATGTCAGCAAGCAATCTGCTGTTCTTTAAATATAGATACAAGATATTACATCTTTTTAATTTGTTCTAATACTATCACATATATGTAATACATACACATTTTTCTTATAAATAATATTTCTTTTAATTAATAAAGTTATTTTTGTTATAATAGTGCTGTTTAAAATTCAAAAGGCTATTGATATATTATATATGTATATGTGTTTTTTCTAAATATGTTTTTTTTTCTCCATATATTTTTATCTGTCTATACATTTACTGTGTAAATATATATGAGTAATCTTCTTCCAAGTTGATATTCCTTTAGTTTATTATTTGGTAAAAATTATTGCTTTATATATATATAATGTTCTGTTTATCATTTTTGATTAATATATAGTTACACTTTTAACCTTGTATGTGTTTATGCCAGCTGTTTGCCCAGTGTTTCAGTGGCCAGAATTGGGTATTATACCCTCCACATAGCATATAGTATTTATTTATATACCCCCTGGTTAACTGTGGACCGTCATTCAGGTTTCACAATATCAGGGGACTTAGAAGCACCATCTGCGCATGCGCAGGAAGCGGAGAGTGGGGGAGGATCCTACACGGCCATCAGAGGCGTGCTCACAGCAGAGGCTGCCCTGAGAGGCGTGCCGATCCTGATTGTGCTCGGCTGGGGCTTGTGAGGGATCCAGGGACACTCTGGCGCGCGGCGCATGCGCGGTTAGATGAAACCCTATTGGTCGGATGACGCGTTATGACGTCATTTTGGCGCGAAAACGGGGCGAACAGCTGCATTTAAACTGACAATTTTACTGTATACAGCACTTCTTGAAAAAGTTCTTGGAACGAAACGCGTTGAAGTTTGCTGCTGTCCCACAACCAGATGTTTGAATAATAAAGGACTTTTAATTGCAAGACCTGCTCTTTCATCTTTGCTGTGCGCTGCACACCCTGGCTATTGGAACCCTTTTACCCTACAGCTGCACGCTTTGGAAGGGAGACCCTGGGAAGGAAAACAATCGTGAGTACATTATACCTGGGGCTAACCCAATGAGGAAGGGGGGGTGTCCTTGGACAACCCACCCCTTCCTTCAGGGTAATTCATGCCCACCTAAGGTTTAGTACTGTTCATAACTATATGCCCAGGTCAGTCTCCCTTCCATTTACACAGTCCCAGCACTTAGAGCACCATTCACAAACAAACTATGTTGATTTCTTCATGGTAGCTCGTGCATAATGGACTGGTATTAAACTGATGAATTGATGTGAAGGATACAAATTTATACTCAACAAGAGCAGGTCTTTGCATTTTTTATTTATTTTTATGGACATTTATTACAATTTAGCTGTGAGAATTTAAAAAATGGATGAAATGGAGGATGCACAAGAAACTAATCTACCTACAGTATACACGTTTAATTGTGGAGATGACTCATGTAGAAGAAAGAAGGCCCTTCGCGTCTTTGATAACGTGGTAGAAACTGACACTAATGATATTTGTGATTTAAAAATGTATTTTCAAAAACTAGAAAGACTTTTGATATATAAAACCCGAATCTGGTGGGATATTGTCGCTACAGAAAATTACTTAAAAACCAAAAGAATCCCTAGAGGCCTGAGAATGAAAAAAGCGCCAACTTTTGGCTTCCCAGATAAAACTTTTGAGGAACAATGGATAATCACATTAAACACCTGTTCCTTTGGCCTAATGGAATTAATACTGCAACATAAGATTAAGGAAAAAATAACATTGGACACACAGATTAAAGAACTACAGGATAAACTGCGGAAATTCAAGGACATTGAGGGCTTTTCAAAATATGATCAGATATTGGCTAAAACTGTGGAGGATGCAGAGAGAGAGATAATGATACGTAAACAAAACAAGTATGACCGTGACAGAATAGATTACGAGAAAAAACAGATATATAATTGGCAGAGAACAGGACCTGTTTTTGATCGCTCTATGCGGGACTCATCTAATAATCAGCCACGCAGATCAACCCCGAGTAAATCTATTTTGAAGACAAGTAACTTTGATTACCAGAGTGCTGATTCGGAACTATCTGATGTAGAAACTGCCTCACATTCAGTTTCATTTTTGGATATGGAAAATAGACCAAATAATATACAACGTGGGAATATCACACAATCCAGAGAGGAGAGACGTCCATCAGATAGTGCCATCACTCGGGGGGATGTGACATCTGCTAAACAGAATGACACTTACCAAACTGACCATCAGTCAAAAAACTACCAAATGTTCAGGAGAGACGAAAGAGGACAAGGAGGGGGGGGAAGAAAAGACATGGGAGGAAAAAGAGCGAACAAGAGGAAAAAGAACTATTAGCGGATACTAATAATGTTATTAACATTTCAGGCATGGAGTTGTCACACGCAGAAGTCTCACTATTAAATAAAGGGCTAAAATATGCCCCTACTATGGATATAGACCTCTTTGGTGTGGTGGTTGATGTCCATAGGTTTGTGCGCAAACTTACTTTAAAAAAATTCTTTCACAAACCCAATATGGGAGGTGATTCTCAGAGTGTGACAACTCCAGATGAAGAACATGATGTATCTACCTGTAATGTACCTAACCCTCTCTCCTCTCCCCCTATAGGAATCCATGAATCTTTCAGGGATGACTGTACACTTAGGGATATGGAAGATCTTTTCATTCAGGGTAACACATTGGACGACACACAAACCCATATTCTGGGGGAGTGGGGGTCCAAATTGAAAGAAAAGTCGGTATTTTATCCCACCTTCGCCAAAGGCCCATTCCTAAGCATGTTTGAGAACTTGGTGGTTCGCGATCTCAGACTATTGGCTCAGGGGTTTTCCTTCACCCATACTGGAAACGATTATCTCAGTAAGGAAGAAAGATTGGCTATAAAAACACTGCAGGACAAATCTATGTTGGTCATTAAGAATGCAGACAAAGGGGGGGCGGTGGTGGTACAGAGTAGGACTGCCTACTTCAAGGAAGCATTTCGCCAACTTGGAGATGTGTCCTCCTACTCTGTGCTACCGCGGGACCCCACGAATTGTTTCCTGAAGGAACTCCTTGAGCTGATAGATCTGGGGATGGCCACACACGTATTGACGAAAACGGAATCAGACTTTATCACAAATCCTCATCCCGTCATTCCCATATATCACCATCTCCCAAAGATCCACAAGACTTTGGTCGACCCTCCTGGTCGGCCAATAGTCTCAAGTATTGGATCTTTGGGAGATGGTTTGTCTCAATATGTCAATGAATATTTACAGCCCTTTGTGAGAGCTTTGCCCTCCTTTATTTTGGATTCAGGGGACCTACTGACTAAATTGGAAAAAATTACATGGAAACAGGACTATTTGTGGGTTACCATGGATGTGGTCTCCCTATACTCGATCATACAACATGATCTGGGAATGACAGCTGTCCGCCACTTTATAGAATGTCCAGGTAGTTCTATACTCACAACCACATTTATTATGGAATCGATACTTTTCTTACTCACTCACAATTATTTTCTTTTCGAGCACCAATTTTATTTACAACTTCGGGGTACGGCAATGGGGACGAGTTTTGCCCCCTCCTATGCCAACCTTTTTATGGGGTGGTGGGAGAATAATTTTATCTATGGAAGCACAAACACATATAGGCACAATATAGTTTTTTATAAACGTTTTATTGATGACCTTATTTTTATTTGGCACGGGAGCACTAACACATTATTAGAGTTTATTAATTACCTTAATGACAACACTTTAGACATTCATCTCACTGTCAATTATCATACACACCATATAAGCTACCTGGATATTCTCTTCTATATAGACATTAACCAAACCATACAATCCGATGTTTATAAAAAATCAAATTCCAGGAACTCATTTCTTAGAGCGGACAGCTGTCACCCGAGATCTGTTATTAAGGGAATACCCAAGGGTCAGTACCTCAGGCTGAGGAGGAATTGCTCAACACACAGCGATTTTGTCACTCAGTCTGAGGAACTGACAAATAGATTCATTGAGAGGGGGTATGATCGTGAGACACTCCAAGCCACATTGCAAGAAGTAACGGAAATTGAACGTGGAACTTTATTACCGTCCGGATCCAGAGTAAGGGATGGCTCTTGCCTTAATACCAAGAAAAAAGAGACTAAGGAAGATGGGACTTGTCCTTTGTTTATTTCCCAATTTAATAAATCAAGTTATCAAGTGAACAAAATTGTGAATAAACACTGGGAATTACTTAAAATGGATCCCATACTCCGTGACTACACAAAACAAGGCCCAAAATTTGTATATAGAAGAGCTAAAACATTGGCCACTTTTTTATCACCTAGTGTGATATCTACACCTGTGAAAGATCAAGAACGATTCTTTACCAAAGGATCATTCAGATGTAATCACTGTAGTATGTGTAAATTCATGAAGCCTGCTCGACATATTTTTTCCCACAGCCCACATAGACGCCATACCATATATAGTTTTATTAATTGCAACACCACCTTTGTGGTGTATCTCATTACATGTGGCTGTGGGAGGAGATATGTCGGTAGGACTACAAGGGCATTAAAAACGAGGATGCAGGAACATTGTAGATTAATTCGCAAACAAGACATTAATCATCCAGTATCAAAGCATTTTACGGAATGCCCACAGGGAGGTATAAACAACTTCTCATTTGTGGGCATTGAGAGGATAAGTAAAAAAGAAAGAGGGGGAAATACTGTCAAAACACTAGACAGCAGAGAATCCTACTGGATATTCACACTAAATACTAGGTATCCAGATGGGATGAATATAGAATGGAATATTAATCATTTTTTGAAATAATCATAGTTAATTATATTTTCGTTACTATTGAGTATATCATATAGTTCCATTATTCTACCCCATTGTTTCCCAAAGTTACACACTCAATGTAAATATATCCCAATGACATGCCCTGCTTTATCTAATACATGTGTTGCCATTTGCCTAATTAATTATCTCTGGTCCTCTGGAAGTATGCATACAGTACCAAATAAATTGAAATAATTTATGCTTGTATTCCTTATACTCTCACTGATCTTACCGCAGGACATTAAGATTTTTATGAGAATTATTTGTTTATCCATATATACAATATATAGCACACCACCCCATAATGATGTATAAATGCTAAAAGTAATCTAAACCCCATTTCATTCATGTCAGCAAGCAATCTGCTGTTCTTTAAATATAGATACAAGATATTACATCTTTTTAATTTGTTCTAATACTATCACATATATGTAATACATACACATTTTTCTTATAAATAATATTTCTTTTAATTAATAAAGTTATTTTTGTTATAATAGTGCTGTTTAAAATTCAAAAGGCTATTCATATATTATATATGTATATGTGTTTTTTCTAAATATGTTTTTTTTCTCCATATATTTTTATCTGTCTATACATTTACTGTGTAAATATATATGAGTAATCTTCTTCCAAGTTGATATTCCTTTAGTTTATTATTTGGTAAAAATTATTGCTTTATATATATATAATGTTCTGTTTATCATTTTTGATTAATATATAGTTACACTTTTAACCTTGTATGTGTTTATGCCAGCTGTTTGCCCAGTGTTTCAGTGGCCAGAATTGGGTATTATACCCTCCACATAGCATATAGTATTTATTTATATACCCCCTGGTTAACTGTGGACCGTCATTCAGGTTTCACAATATCAGGGGACTTAGAAGCACCATCTGCGCATGCGCAGGAAGCGGAGAGTGGGGGAGGATCCTACACGGCCATCAGAGGCGTGCTCACAGCAGAGGCTGCCCTGAGAGGCGTGCCGATCCTGATTGTGCTCGGCTGGGGCTTGTGAGGGATCCAGGGACACTCTGGCGCGCGGCGCATGCGCGGTTAGATGAAACCCTATTGGTCGGATGACGCGTTATGACGTCATTTTGGCGCGAAAACGGGGCGAACAGCTGCATTTAAACTGACAATTTTACTGTATACAGCACTTCTTGAAAAAGTTCTTGGAACGAAACGCGTTGAAGTTTGCTGCTGTCCCACAACCAGATGTTTGAATAATAAAGGACTTTTAATTGCAAGACCTGCTCTTTCATCTTTGCTGTGCGCTGCACACCCTGGCTATTCAAAGACATCTATGTGCTGTCTTGACATACAATATATATTCTAGTCCAGTTATTTATTCCACCACAGTAGAAGATAAACATTTTCATTGGAAGAAATGTGTTTTCGAAATGACATGAATGCCTTTTAGGTCAATTAAAGTTTTTAAGTTATCCATCTGTTAACAAAATTTGTCATGCATTCAAAAGTACTAAAACTCAAGTATCAGCTCAGTACAAATCACAAAAATGTCGCACTAAGCAGTTTTAAATCTAATTCTAAGTAAATTACTTTCCTGTAATGATTGTAATTAACAACATAATTTGATCTTACCAAAATGTGATTTACATCATTTTTCATGTTTCCTATAATGAAACAGCTGTATGCATATTGCATTATTTTGTTTATTTTGGAATGCTTAGTTCCAAAACAGTGCATGCCTCTACAAAATCTGTTGAGCTAAATTGTAATTGTTAGGACTCGTGAGTAAAGACACTGAGTGGCACTGAGTTTCAAGCAGGGGAACCCGGTGTCGGCTCCTTGTGACCTTGGGCAAGTCACTTTATCTCCCCGTGCCTCAGACACCAAAAAACATAGATTGTAAGCTCCACGGGGGCATGGGCCTGTGCTGCAAAATGTCTCTGTAAAGCGCTACATAAAACTAGCAGCGCTATACTGTACAAGAACATATTATTATTAGTAGTAGTAATACAAGACAGATCAAAATGACTTGAGAACCATATCTAGAGACTTATTATGCTTTCATTTAAAGTTATATAACCATCTTGTTTTCAAGTAAGGACAAGCGTAGGGAATTACTATAAAGCCATGTGCTTGAGGAAGGAATTTAATCTACAAGTTTGTGTATGCGAGCCCAACCCTTACTCAATCCATGCCCTATTCTTATATATTGTGATATCCACTTAAAGTAAAACTATACATGGAATAAAAAGCTATTGTAATATTTATATATTTAAATTGTAGGTCACTTAACATGAAGGACTTTCACAGAATACTTTTCTTCTCTGCCCCTTCTTATTGCTTTTTACAGACACAGTCTAATAGTGACCCTCCAGTCCCTATATACAAAGGTAAGCGCGAACAAGAGAAAGTCAAACAAACATTACCTAGTTTGAAAAATAGGGTGCCTGACAGACCCTGCCTGTACCAAAACCAAAGTACTATATGCTCTAATTTCCACAATAAAATAATAATAAATAAAACTAAAAAAGGCAGAACACATTCTCAACAATATCATATCTTATTTATACTGGGCCTATTGACCAACTTTTTTTCATCATATAATTACTGTAGACTGTTCTCATTATCCACTCCACCCCCCCCCCCTATTATCCTAAAGACTCCATATTAATCTACTGTGTGGAAACATTTTAAGCATATTTGCCAGAGTAGTTGTGCAATCTCAGAGTGCCAATTGGAAGGCATAAATGTGAGTTACCTTAACATAATATATTAGCCTTGGAGTAACTAATGGCGTAGATTATTCAGAATGTAATCATAGGACTAATATTTTGATTTATGTGTTAGAGATGGGAAAAATTGGGTACTTGAAAGCAGAACTTATAACAACTTACAGTACATTCCAAAACCACATACAAAACAAAAAACAGAAACCCATAAGATTTGTTAAACCAAAAGCCACAAATGATTCAGAACACAAACCAAAGCCAAAATATGTAACCATATGTCCATATACTGTATGTGTTTCTCAACATATCTTTTTACATTATTTTAAGTTTTTCAGTTATTATTTTAATTTCCCAATAGCTTTTATTATTCCTTACTTATTAGAACCATTTTGTCATACTTTATTACGGTATCTGAGCATTTTTCTTGCTTATTTAGCGTTTTCCATTATTTGATAAAAATACAAATCCAAAACCCCCAATATTGAGGCTCTAACAAAGCACCTTTCATTGCACGATTGTCTTACTATTTAAGAGATTACATATAAAGGATAGTATTTTAATTGGAAAGTAATAAATTGTGGGATTGTGAGATGTTAGCATTATCTGGGCAATTTATGTTTAATAACCATGGACTGACTATGAATTTGGGACGTTGTTGTGCCTTCTAGCATTAGATGGATCTGTGGTTCGACAAGTGTTAAAAAAAATGATTTCTTTAGAGGGGGGGGGGGAGGGGAAGGGGGAGGAGGAAGAGGAGCATTAGAGAAGCTGACAAATAAGTAATCTATTCCAAATTATGTATTGCATGGTGCCCAACAAAGCCTACTGATAGGATACAAATATATTAAAGTATCTACTAAATATTATTTTTGTTTTTGTCAACTTTGTCTCAATTTAAAGATCACTTATATGTTATATGTAGAAGACTGTACATATTACTGCGCTCCTCCCTATAGAAGTTTGCTGCTGGTAAAAGATAGGCCTTTCATATAGAAAAGCAAAAAGAACGATTCCTGCGCTCCTACCAATTAAGCTAAAATATAATAGTAATCTCATGAAAAAGGGTTGTTTAGTTAAACCCTTTGGCCAAAGCGTCATAAGCCTTCAGCCTCGCGAAGGCACAACAGATTGCAGGTAAAATAAGCACAGGTGTCTCATCCCCCAGAGTGGAGGTAGAGAAATTAGAAGTCCCCAGATTGCATGCACTTGATCACTAACACAAAGGAATTGGAATATATATATATATATATATATATATAAAACAAAAGAACGATTCCTGCGCTCCTACCAATTAGACTAAGATAAAATAATATTCTCATGAAAAGGGTATTTTGTTAAACCCTTTGGCCAAAGCATTTGTAAGCCTGCATGCCACGTCACGGCATACCCGTTAATGCAGGTACCTACACTATACTGTATATACATGTAATAATTGTCCCATGGACTGGTGAAAAAAGTGTTAAAGCCCTGAAGGGGTTAAATAAAGCATACGATACTGATCGCACGGGACTCATCAGACAGCACTCAGGTTTGAATAGTCTGCGTCTGCACACTAGAGTTCTCTATTAGGCAAGTCGTGCAGGTTTTTGGGCTTTTAATTGATTTTGATTGTGTTTTTCTGCTAATTAAAACTTGTGAAAAATAAGAGTTATTACAATTAAACCAGATTAATGTTAATATAGAAACTAAATTACCTATTCATATTAAGTTTAAGGTGACAAAAAAATATATTAAATACCTTGGAATATATTTCTCAGTCAAAATTGAAGAGTTATATTTATTAAACTACCCACCACAACTAAATACATTTGTTAAACTTCTAGAGGCATGGGAAAATCTGAATTTTTAATTGTTAGGTAGATATGCAGTGATAAAAGCAATTTTTTTGCTTCAATGCAAATGCTTCCATTGTTGATCTGAAATAAGGTTGTCAGCATATTAAATAAGAGTGTGTAGCCCTGGTAGGTTTGGGCTATTATTCTACCCTCCTCCTGGCGGCAATCCCTGCATAAGGGCAGGTTTGCCAGGAGTAATCATGGGTTTTCCCCACTTCAAGCAGTACACCGAGGCAGTGAAGGCAGGTCACCAGGCCCTGTGTCCAATCAGAAGAACTGTTGGAGCTACTTAGGGTATTGCATTTCCTATTTAGTGAGAGTCTGTCCCTGGAGTGGAAGGGACAAGGGAGATACAAACCAACCTGCCAGGACTGGCAGGCTTGAGGCCTCCCTCTGGGGCGTGAGTGTGCACCCCATACCTCCTGCCCTGCCTAGAGGGTAGGGGAAGAGCTAGACCCACTCTTAGTGCCCTAGGCCGGGAGTGAGGTCAGGGACATCCTGAGGGAAGACAGCCTGTGGTGTAACTGTCTGCTGAGAATGAGAAGAGACAATAAAGAGCTTACACTTTTATCTAAACTCCTGCCTGAGAGTGAAGTGTATCGGGAGGAGGGGAAGAGAACTCTCTTGTGGGTACATCACCTCATACAGCGGGGGCTGCAGGAGATGGAGGCGCTGCACCAGTATAAGAAATGGAGGTACAATCCCAGAAGCCTGTCCTGTTCTCCTTCATGACCCTGGATCAAAAAATGAACTAAAGTTACAGAAAATGGCCTAAGTGCCATTCAATATTTAAACCCATAGGGAAGCGCGTTCTGAGAATGAAAATCCAATACAGTACGCTTCCCTACGGTTCAACAAATTGACACGGTCACCTCCTCTAGGTCTACTATTAAGAACGATTAGAGCTCTTAAAGTCAGGATATTAGAGCATTTAAGACTTATAAGATTAAAGGACCTCAATCATCCAGTGTCCAAGCACTTTTCTGAATGTAGACAGGGAGGCATTGGGAAATTTTCATTTTTGGGCATAGAATTAGTCCATAATAGACCTAGAGGAGGTGACCGTGTCAATTTGTTGCACTGTAGGGAAGCGTATTGGATTTTCATTCTCAGAACGCGCTTCCCTATGGGTTTAAATATTGAATGGCACTTAGGCAATTTTCTGTAACTTTAGTTCATTTTTTGATCCAGGGAATATTTTTTATTTATTATTTTTATTTATTTTCATTTACAATATATGTTTCTGTTTTTTTCTTCTTTTTTTTTCTGTGTTCATCATTTCAAATCATCTTCTGAGTCCATATTTTATTCTCTGACACCTTAATCTGTGATATTGTTGATATTCTACATTACTAATATTGTGTCATATTAGTTATCTCCATTATTACAGTAGTTGTCAATGTGTTGTTTGGTTTTAATAACTTGTTTTTAATATTGAATGTGTTGTATCATTCTTAGGATTTTCATATGTTTATATTGTTTTCTTTCCTTCCCCTCTCTTCCCTTTCCCTTCCCCATCCTCCCCTCCCCCCCTTTTTTTCTCCTTATCCTTATGGTCTATAGAGGATCATTAGTTAATTCTTATTTTGAGTTGGATTTTTTGACTCTTTTGTTCTGTTTAGGCTCCTGTATATATTCTTGCCCTTACATGTTTAGCCTCTCTTTCCATCCTGCTGGTGGCACTTCCGCCCTTCGACCGCGTTTTGGCGCTCTGTGCATGCGCGAGGCATCGCACATTGCGTCATGACGTCACAACGTGTGCCATTTTTGGCGCGAATTGGATGCAGGTAAGAGGCTACATTACACTGTATGTTATCCTTGATAAAGAATGCGGTGATGTTCGAAATGTGTTGGATTGGTCTCATGACACAATAAAGTACCTTTTTTAATATTTTGATTTTGGGTCCTTTCCTGCTCCCTTCGGATCGTGCGCTCCTCTCCACCATCTACATTCAGCCCTGGGAAACACATAACTTGTGGACTACTAAAGTCTACAAAGGGGTTTATATAGACCTCACACTATGCTAATGTAGCGCACTTTCCCCCACCCCGTGGGAGATATGGTGGCTACTGTGTGTGGTGCATTACCTGTGGCTCACAGGAGGTCTGAGCCTCCACTGCTGGGAGCCTTTGGTGTATCTGATCCATCTGATGCCAGAACCTCCACCTGTACGGGATCTTAACAGTGTTGGATAACCCCATCAAGGACAATGTACCCAGTAACACACACACCAGAATATGGTATAACAATATTTGCTAAGTACAAACTGAATGCACACATATAATACACAACTACGCCATATAAGGCATATAGCGATAATCCCACAAAGTATTAGCACAGTACTAGGGTGCAGGGGCACCAATGTCCTAGTGTCCGACCCACAATAGGAAATCCCACCCCAAGTGTGTGTGACAGCGCTGCACACAACTAACGTGTGTAGTGTTGGTGCACTTGGTGATACCTGCCGGGTACTCCAGCACCCGGTAGCGCTGACTGTAGACAAGGAGCCGTCCGGTCCCACGCCATCATCGTTAGCGACGAGTCTGTCTCCACGTGGGGTGGTGTCCAGCAGGAGTGTCCCACCATTATAGTCTCTCTCTGGATCTGGTCCCAGACCACCTGATGCCAGGTTTCAGCCACATCCTGGCTCTGTCCCTCATACTTATGCTAAAGGGGCAGTGCCCCTATCTACTGGGCCTGTCCCTGCAGCAACCACAAGCTCAAGGGGGAGTCAGGGCCTAGCAGGGGCCTAATCGGGTCTCTGGCCTAGTGCAGGGGTCACAGACACCCTGCACACACACCCTACCCTCTTCTTGTCCCAGCTCCAACTGGCGTGGTCTCCTCAGTGCGCCAAATGCATTTATGTGGAAACAGTGGTATCTGGCCGTGCGATTGACTGCTATGTGTCACCTGATCCTGAAGCCCTTTGGCCTTCTGGGGGCTGTAGTTCCCCATGCAGAGCTATTCTTAACATGGCTACCGCTTGCACCTGCTACTATGCATGCTCGCCTATGTAATGGCCGCCGCACTTAGCTTCTGCGCATGCGCACCATCTCGTGCATGCGCCCGCACATCCAAGATGGTGAAGACCTGCATAGGGGGGCTGCCGGGTGCCTCTGATGACTTGGTTGCCGCTCCATACCCCCTGCCTTGCTCCTGCAGCCTCCCGGCAGCACCTCACGCTCCACGGCCGCATCGGAGGTAAGCGGAGCCAGCAGGGACCCAAAGGGGACCTAGCCACACTAACTAAACCCCTAGCCTACAGAAGAGGCTAGAAAGGCATAGCCAAGCAATGGCAGGTAAGAAGTTAACACCTACAGTACAACCCAGGTGGGCTTAACCACCCAGCATAGAGCACCTATCCCCATCATCTCCCCTTAGCCCTACCCCAACAAGCCTTTACCCCTTCTGTAAGAATAGCTAATAGGCATATTAGACAGACTAGGCATTTAGAACTATACATTGATTGACATTTGCCAGTATACGGTTAGCATCTGAGCATATAAACATGGGCATGTTTGTATATTTCCCATTACATACAGTAGTGCTATAAATGGTATTATTAGTAATGTATACAGATAATTATATCGACTTGTAAAAACAGTACATTTCCTCTGTATTTTGTGTACTATATTCTTAAACTAGAAACTTCTGGCAATTCTTCCCAAATGAAACAGTTGGCAGGATGCATAGTGGTAAATTGTTAATAACCGGTTGACTCCACATGCATTGTAAGATTGATTAGTTCCTTCTTTCCTTTTTCTCGTTATCTCTTGTCTTATCAGCTGTGTCACAATATCCTTTTCCACTCCACCCATCTCAAGTGATTTCTCCTTTTTCCTGTTTGTGTTATAAGAAGATACTGACATGTAAAAGGTCCATTCCAAAACTAATATTTAGGGAAAAGGATCATGTATTAAAGAATGAAAAACATATAGTAATTGCATATTTTTTTTATTAAAATACACATACGCAATGATATAAGAATGAAAGCTGAACAATGATGGAAGTACTTGCTGAATCTGTAAGCACTTCACCGGTTTGTATTGATGTACAGATGCAAAGGAGGTGGCAGGTATCTTAAAGGCTAAAATTACAGCTTTTAGGAAATATAGGCATACTCAGAGGAATGAGGATTGTAACCGATATACAATGCTGCATCTTCAATTAACATCTGTTATGCTGCAAATTGAACTGCTACAGATATGAAAACTGTCTGATTTCAATTAACGGAAAACAAAATACCCGGGCGCTACCTGTATGTATAGTAAGTACGGGATATAGGTATAATAACAACCTTAGAAGTTGGTAAGGTATCCCTCCGCTTCTTTGTCTCCTCCTGTGACTCAAACAACCCCAAAAAAGGATCTACCCAGGATCCTTAATTTTTAAACTCTATTGGAGAAGCGGGACTGTCTCCTGGAGTCCAAAGAAGCCACCCCAAAGAGTGCACTCACACATGCCCGTGTGAGTGTTTGTAGTATATTCTAACCCTGTTTGTATCCCTTGAAACATTATAATATTGTGAATGCTTTCTGCTCATATGTTTATTCATTTATCCCGAGGGTGATACCACACCAAAGAAGAAGGAGAAGAAGAGCGCAGACGCAAAGTGGAGAACGAATTTACAAGATAGAGAGAAGACCTAAAGATACCTTGATGCGACAGCATTTGCTCAAGGCCGTGTGAGTGTTAAGAATTAATACACACTTCAAAAACCCCACCGTTATTGCTTCAGAGTCTAACACACCTGAACCATATTGTATTCCATTTCACCCTTCCACCTGTGCTACCCCATCTCTTTCTCTTGTTTCCTGATTTCAATTAACATAACATTTGTTTTCTGTGCTTCTTATGTCTTAATTGAACTGTCACTGGGCAGAACTTAATTCTGATCAGCTGTCTTCTAAGGCCTACTGTATGTATTTAGAGACAGAGAGAGAGGGCAGCATCTGCAGGGGGCAAACAGCTTTTCATCTTTTAAGTGTCACACAATGTGGAGTTCAAAACAGGGAGTTGAACAGAAGTGGAACAGCACACCTATTGACCTTAGATTCTGGAGTTCAACTGTGTTTAAAAGGAGGACATCTTCTTTCAAAGACTCAAGAAGACACATCACTCTTCAATTAACTTTTCACATCTGGCTCTTATCCTAACATCATTTTCAATGCCCTGCTCTCACACATGTCTCAATAATAAAATAGCACTGCTACCACTGCCGTGCCTCCTCTACTATTTATATTTGAGCTAACCTCACTTCTTCCAAACTACACTTTTCTTTTTTCCATCCTCACCATTCATATATCTCCATGTTTCCTTCCTTCGACACTTCTCAGTTCACATGAATTCCTTTCCTATCTGTGCCCTATTACACCACTTCACAATATACCCTGCACTAAAATACACCACTAAAAATCCACCTCATACATCCTCTTTCTTTCCATGCATCTCCCCCTTGCTTCTGGAGATATCTCTTAACATCCTTGCCCATGTCTTATTTATACATGCTCTCGTCATCACCTGTCAGATCCAACTTATAATTCTCGTGGTGTAAACCCCTCAAACCTCAAATGCATCCCCTGTCAACCTCCCTTCTCCCTCTTTCTTGTGCCCTTGGAATGCATGTTCCCTTTCTAACAAGTTCCTATCTGTACATGACTTCATTTTCTCTGACTTTCTGCACTTTTTTGCTATAACTGAGACTTGGCTTACTCAGTATGACACTGCACTCAAAACTGCTTTCAATTGGCAGCGTTTCTTTCTCCAAGTTTCTTTCTCCTGTTCAAGTGGCGGTCATCTAATGCTCACCTACTTCTACTCATCCCCTTCTTTCTTTCTCTTTGACTTTGAGTCATGGCTCTACTTCATTCTCTCATATGAACCCTTCTATTCTCCCTAGGGGTTTCAACTGACATACTGATGACCTCTCTCTCCATTGGGCTTCCCTCTTTCTCTCTATAACTCTTCTTTTGGCCTTCATCAGTTGGCTGAGCTAGCACCCACAAATATGGCAACTACCTGAACCTGGTTTTAACAAAAAAAAATATCTCTTTGATTTCACCATTTCACCCTTTCCTATCTCTAACCATCACCTCTTCTCATTTACTCTCACTCAGTACTCATCTTCTTCACCTCCATCTACCCCTTGTTTCTGCAGAGACTTGCGATCCATTCATCTTCTGGTACTTGTCTCCACTTTGCACTCCTTCTCCCTTCTCTCACTGCTCCACTACAGACTCTTATACTGTGGACCACCCTTTTCCCCTTCACATTCTCCATACTCTTGGTATCGGTAACAGCATTCTATCCTTGATTTCTCCTTACCTCCCACATCATTCGTTGTGCCTCATTCTTTTCCACCTTCTTTTCTTCTATTGATCCCTCAGGGGTCTATCCTTGGAACTATTCTCTTTTCTCTTGATGCACTCTCTTTATCACATCTCTTGGGTTCAATTAAAGGAGCGTAAATATAATACCATTAACTAAACTATTTAACAAATCATTATTAAGAGGTATAGTTTCAGATGCCTATTTAAAACCAGAGACAGAACATAAAACACAGACAAAGCTCAGTTTTAGCACATCCAGTGAAACTCATACACGGTACAGTGCCTAAATATATATGTATAAATATCTATTAAGTAAAATGGTCTTTTAGTTTGACATTTTTGGCCAAAATTGTTGTAAGCCCCTGAGCCAACTTCACGGCAGACCACAATTCAGGGGTCCCTAACGCTAATATAAATTCTTAGTAACCTGTATTATAACAGGAAGAATGATTTATAGTAAATCTGTCAATATTAGTTGCAAAGTTCTAAGTCTGATTGAAGCCTTTATTAACCTGTACATTACCAGGAAAAGCACTCTGTATTACAGTTGTCACAACCATCCTGCAAGCAAACAAGTTCCCCTGTGTGGAAGATGCTATGGAGTGAGCTCTTAACCATTTAAATGTGAGAGGGGGTTTGCTTCAATTAAGTAGGAGGTTGCCACCCTCCAAACAGCCAAGACTAGCTGAAACACAATTGTAAAATATACTGGACACCTAACAAGCTCCTATTGAACCCCCAAAATAACCACAACATATATATAAGCTTATGAGTGTCACAGAGGAGTGCTACTGAGCATGGCAATATATATTTAAAACCAGAGACAGAACATAAAACACAGACAAAGCTCAGTTTTAGCACATCCAGTGAAACTCATACACGGTACAGTGCCTAAATATATATGTATAAATATCTATTAAGTAAAATTGTCTTTTAGTTTGACATTTTTGGCCAAAATTGTTGTAAGCCCCTGAGCCAACTTCACGGCAGACCACAATTCAGGGGTCCCTAACGCTAATATAAATTCTTAGTAACCTGTATAATAAAACACAGACAAAGCTCAGTTTTAGCACATCCACTGAAAATCATACACGGTACAGTGCCTAAATATATATGTATAAATATCTATTAAGTAAAATGGTCTTTTAGTTTGACATTTTTGGCCAAAATTGTTGTAAGCCCCTGAGCCAACGTCACGGCAGACCACAATTCAGGGGTCCCTAACGCTAATATAAATTCTTAATAACCTGTGTAATAACAGGAAGAATGATTTATAGTAAATCTGTCAATATTAGTTGCAAAGTTCTAAGTCTGATTGAAGCCTTTATTAACCTGTACATTACCAGGAAAAGCACTCTGTATTAGAGATGTCACAACCATCCTGCAAGCAAACAAGTTCCCCTGTGTGGAAGATGCTATGGAGTGAGCCCTTAACCATTTAAATGTGGGAAGGGGTGAGCTTAAATTAAGTAGGAGGTTGCCAACCTCCAATCAGCCAGGACTAGCTGAAACACAATTGTAAAATATACTGGACACCTAACAAGCTCCTATTGAACCCCCAAAATAACCACAACATATATATAAGCATATGAGTGTCACAGAGGAGTGCTACTGAGCATGGCAATATATATTTAAAACCAGAGACAGCACATAAAACACAGACAAAGCTCAGTTTTAGCACATCCAGTGAAAATCATACACGGTACAGTGCCTAAATATATATGTATAAATATCTATTAAGTAAAATGGTCTTTTAGTTTGACATTTTTGGCCGAAATTGTTGTAAGCCCCTGAGCCAACGTCATGGCAGACCACAATTCAGGGGTCCCTAACGCTAATATAAATTCTTAATAACCTGTGTAATAACAGGAAGAATGATTTATAAGAACTTGTTTGCTTGCAGGATGGTTGTGACATCTCTAATACAGAGTGCTTTTCCTGGTAATGTACAGGTTAATAAAGGCTTCAATCAGACTTAGAACTTTGCAACTAATATTGACAGATTTACTATAAATCATTCTTCCTGTTATTACACAGGTTATTAAGAATTTATATTAGCGTTAGGGACCCCTGAATTGTGGTCTGCCGTGACGTTGGCTCAGGGGCTTACAACAATTTTGGCCAAAAATGTCAAACTAAAAGACCATTTTACTTAATAGATATTTATACATATATATTTAGGCACTGTACCGTGTATGATTTTCACTGGATGTGCTAAAACTGAGCTTTGTCTGTGTTTTTTGTGCTGTCTCTGGTTTGAAATATATATTGCCATGCTCAGTAGCACTCCTCTGTGACACTCATATGCTTATATATATGTTGTGGTTATTTTGGGGGTTCAATAGGAGCTTGTTAGGTGTCCAGTATATTTTACAATTGTGTTTCAGCTAGTCCTGGCTGATTGGAGGTTGGCAACCTCCTACTTAATTTAAGCTCACCCCCTCCCACATTTAAATGGTTAAGGGCTCACTCCATAGCATCTTCCACACAGGGGAACTTGTTTGCTTGCAGGATGGTTGTGACATCTCTAATACAGAGTGCTTTTCCTGGTAATGTACAGGTTAATAAAGGCTTCAATCAGACTTAGAACTTTGCAACTAATATTGACAGATTTACTATAAATCATTCTTCCTGTTATTACACAGGTTATTAAGAATTTATATTAGCGTTAGGGACACCTGAATTGTGGTCTGCCGTGACGTTGGCTCAGGGGCTTACAACAATTTTGGCCAAAAATGTCAAACTAAAAGACCATTTTACTTAATAGATATTTATACATATATATTTAGGCACTGTACCGTGTATGATTTTCACTGGATGTGCTAAAACTGAGCTTTGTCTGTGTTTCAATAGGAGCTTGTTAGGTGTCCAGTATAACCTGTATAATAACAGGAAGTAACAATATAACAATAGTTTCAGATGCCTAAGAAGAGATAATGTAGTAGGGAGTAAGTCAGTGACTACAGACAAGAGAGCTTGATTGTCAAGGTAGACCAGAACTTAACCCAGAGATAGGGGACACCATACAAGGCAAATCAATCCAATAACATTTTTTTAATCCAGACAGAGTCAGCAACCACAGCACAAAAAATAGGCATACGGAGAAAATCCTAGCTGCTAGATCCTGAGAGACACATTAAAGGCTTACCCAGGACTTGCTTCCACTCTCCGATGGGGCAAGCCCCATTCACACTTCTCTGGTGAAAGTCGCAGCATAGCACTTTTAAATCTCTCGTTGAAAGTTCTACTCTCTGCTTTGCAGGAAAAGCTACAGTCCCACTGCACAAAGCATGTTTAAATTTCCCACTTCCTAGAGCCCTTCGATCTTCTTTCACGTGTCTGTGGCACAGCCTTGGAGCACTCCACTTAGATCGCCTGCACAACAAAATTTAAGTGAGCTATGGAGTGCTGATCGGTCTCCCTTTTTCTATCTTCCCCTCTACAATAGGAAAGCATTGTAGAGGAGCTGTCTACCAATCAGAGTGCGGATTCTGCTCAAGTACCAATCAGGACGTTTGGGCTCACCTACCTGGACCAAATAGGACTGGAGGTGGGTTGTCAGATTTAACGGGCTTTGTGGAGGGTAGTTTAAAGGGGCCAATGAGCGCAGCACATACCAGAGGGACTTGGCAACACCTTCCCCCAGATGCCGGGATATCTCCCATTGGGCTGGCTCTGCTACGGTGTTGGAGGCAGAAAATTACTCCGGTCTTCGGGTGGATGCCTCCCCGGCCAGATCTCCGCCCCTAGCCACCATCTCCTTTGTCGCTGCACCTCTGACCAGGCCCAGCAGTAGCCATTTTTTTTGGACATGCTGGCAACACAAAGGGTTTCTCAGCCCTACATGTTCAAAGTCTTTGGCTCTGCTTTATGGTACATTGAGAACATTGTTATACTTTTCATACATTTTGACACACAGGAATAAACCATATACTTTTATATAGAATGCAAAGGGCTACCGGGCATGTAACAACAGTGTAGCCCAGGGGCCTGGTGTCCAGATGAGCCCCATGGAAGGATGGTAGGGGCCTGGGACCATTCTTAACATTTATTTTAGCTGTCCCTTAGCCCCTTTGTTGTCACACTGATGTCAGTAGCAAAAATAAATAGAAACACCGCTGAATGATACAATTGTTGAATATCTAAAGTCCACCAATTTACAGTATCCCAGGCAGCATGGATTAACTTGGGAGAGATCTTGTCAAACAAACCTAATTGATTTTATTGACTGGGTTTCTTAGGTAATAAATCAAAGTGGTGCAGTAGATGCAGCTTACCTAAATTTCAGTAAGTCCTTTGACACTAGCAAACTTAAAGGACTGATAAACAATGTTAAATGTTTTTAACTGGATTCTTAGATGATTAAATGGATAAAACACTGGCTGAATGAAAGGCAACAGAGAGTTGTGGTAAATGGAGTACATTCGGAAGCGAGAACGGTTGAGTACCATAGGGATCTGTACTGGGACCAATGCTCTTTATTTCAAAATTAATATTTGTTTTTAAGTGTAACTTGTGACAGTGAGGAGGTAACCAGGCTCAATAATAAAGGTTCAGCCCACTTGGTTACCCCTGATACGTGTGTAAAGGTCCTAGAGTGTCAGGTCTTTGACTGTCATGCATGCATCACTGAGACTGTGTAGAAATTATGCGACAATAAAGTATTTTCTGTGTTTTTACTTTCATGGGGTGTTAGGCAACTAGCTTGCGAGGCTGTAAGTTTGAGGGTGGGTTTTGCAGAGAAATGTCATATCAGATTGTTGCTATGTAGCAGGGTACCTGAGTTATGGGATACCCCAAAGATGTACTCGGGAAACAGGTAATGCTCAGGCACATTGAAACACAGGGCTCCTGCAAAATCCTACCCTGGAAACGTTCATGCGACTCACCACCAGGGTTCCCTGCTGCAGCACTAACTGGAAAAGTAAAGAGGGCATGCGGGATCAAGGTATCCCCAGAACGGTCCCAGGTTCCCTAACATAAAGTGGGATGCCCACACCATGCCCAAGTCACCCTGAACCTGGTATAGGGGTCACCCTGAACCTGGTATAGGGGTCCAGGGGGTGCTCCAGCTATGTTGGAAAGCTGCAAGGGTTTTTATTGTGTGGGTACAGTTAAGGTCAGGGTTGGCAGTGTGCCATTGATAAGGCTGGCAAGAGTAGGGCTTTCCCCTATGCACCGTTCACATTACCGACCAACGTTTATTATACGCAAGGAGTGCTGGTGTCATACTTGTTGTTTTGGTAAGAGTAGGGAACACATATTCTTATTCTATCCCTGACACCGGACCAGAAGACTTATACCCGTTAAAACACAAAGACACATCAGCAAAGAGAATTTTTTGGAAGGTTTTTATTTAATAAATGTAAATGCTTGTGACAGCATATATGTGACTGTGGGATTCCAAGTCCATGGTTCCGAGAGACCAGATGGCTACCAAGCTTGGCGCCACTGAGTCTGCTCAGACCTGGAGTTGAAAGCCTCAGGGATGCCAAGGTGTTAGAACAGGAGGAGTACTGTAGTTATACCTGAGTACCTCCATCCTGGGCTAACAAAGGGCTATCCGGTGACCATTTGCCCTTCCCCAGACTCTGCAGAGCCTGGACAGTGGTGGGCTCAATATGCTAAGAGGCAGAGGTACCAGGTTGGCACATGCCCCTTAGCCAAATGCAAATCGGTGCCCACCTGGCTTCAGAATACCGGCAAATTGGTGATTGGCTGGCAGGAGAATTCCCACGAGCTGATTGGTTATAGTGGTTTCTGAATGGGACTCTAAAACCTGTAAGAAACCTTGCAGCCAATCAGGACCTCAGATTCCAAGCGCCAAGCCATCAGTGGCAAATTCAAAGATGCTCTGTAAGGAATAGACACGAGCCGGCTTCAAAGATTTTGACTCAAGAAATTTTTTAAGTCCTGCTTTTTGAGGGAGATTTATTTCGTTAGTCCCGTTCCCAGTAAGTGTGTTTTCAGTGTAAAGGATGTTACTTTTTGTGTATGTCAAATGCTGGAATAAATTACAATTTATGTTAAAGTTTTATCTTGCTCAATCAAATTATCCCGGTAGGAAAAGGTGTTATTAAACCTGGTCTCCCGTGACAGGCTTATAATGTAATTTCAAATTTCATACAAGCATGACAATTTTCTTTTTAAATGTAAATGCGATAATACTGGGAGAAATACCTCCCAAAATGGGCACAACCAGCAGACTTGCAAAAGGTACACATATATTTTGAAATGTTCGACATTTCAGGCCCCACGAGGGCCTTTGTCAAGAGCAATCAAATAGTTTGATTTTCAATGTCCAGTCTTTGCGTTTAAAACAGGATTTGATGGAATTTTTATTTAAAAGTTAACGATTCCTTTTTAGACGTTTACACAAGATTATTAATAGCAGATATCAGATTTAGAACAGGTAAAAGCACTGAGCAATGCACCACCTACTCTGCTCTTTTAGTTGTCATATCTTTTCTGCAATACAGTAAATATCTCAAAATTTGAATAACCGTATTGGTTTTGGAGAACTGTAGATTCATTATTTCAAATTGGAAAAATTACCGCTGGGTTTTGATTCAACCGTGGATTGGCCGTATCCTTTTATCTGCCAAATTCCCTGGATCAGTAAAAAAAAAAGCAGATTAGTTTTTTTTTCTATCACAGAAAATCCAGGGGGAGGGGGTAGAGAGAGAGCATAAAGGTCTCTCCCTATTTTATTTGGAAGTAGGTTTGTGAGCATTTACATAGAACTTGAGACTTCAGCATAATTGGATTTTTGTTTTAGTGACCAATTGGCTTTCGGGTTCCAGGGTACGGACCGAATTTTGGCAAAATTTGAGCCGGAAATCTGTGGAACATATTCCGACTGCACCCAGGTTTAATCATTGTACAGTATGTTGTGATATTTTTAATGAATTGTCATGAACGTTTTTTGCAGATTAAAGTATATTGTGCAAAGCTTTAAAAACTTGACGTGGTACTGTAGTTGCAGACTTTTTTTGTGGCTTGAATATAGCTGGAACGTAGTTTTTTAATACTATATTTTTCAGTGTCGCTCCTGCTACAGAACTTCGTCTGGGGTAAATTGCACTGATCCCTTAGTGGAGGTTTAAATAACAAAACATTGTCATGGTTACTGAGGATGCTCTTTCAGAGCCTGACCAGAATGGAGTGAGATTGCGCCCTCGCGTGGGACTAAATATTACAATAAACAGATGAATGGAGCAATTTAAATAATGCATAGTGAAACAATGAGGCCAGAAATAATCAGATGAATCAAATAATGATCCATATCACAAAATAATGCAATGCAATAAAAGTACATAATTTTGGAACCAGATGTATATTGATCTGGTTAATTATTTATTAACATTGTACAGTTTGTAAAGACCGTGGGGTATAGGCTGCACCTAGAATTGGAGCACATTTCACGTTTTGTTTTATATCTTAATGTTTTTACTTATCACGAGTGCTTGCTATTTTTTGTTTGTTTTATGTATAATAATATCTTTACCATTAATCATTATGTCCTACATAAAGACATGTTGGTCAGGATGAGATAGACAATGGGGCCTATTCTAGAGGTTTGATAACTTTGCTAATACTTGAACGGTTTAGCAAGTTACCATCGAACGGTTTGTCATTTGTGTTATCACGGTACTCAGAAAGAATCTGAAACCATCTCAAACCGCGAGGTAGGAAAATGCCAAAACCAATTGTCATTGCAGCAATGTGATCTCGGCTTTTTTCATAGTTTTCCCCCTGTGATCTTCTCGCAATCTGAGCTGAATAGAGAGCTGTATAAAGAGAGCTGCATCTCAATGCACAACTCTCCCAGGCAGTGTTTTTATTTAAATTTTAATACTAGTATGCAGGAGTAAGGGGTCTCCAGAGTTGAACCACATTAATTTCAGGTCCGGGGACCCCCTGCTTCCTGAGATACAGGCCCTGGAATGGAACCACCCACCCTTGGGCAACTACCCCTTCACCCAATCCCTCTACCACAAATAAACATTAAAAAACACAACAACCCTACTACCCACCTCCTCTACCCCCAACAAACCCACCAACACATACAGTACAGTAGTGGACAAAATTACTATTATCCAGATATGGATAATAGCTCATTTGTCCATTCAAAATAAAACATTATCAAGCCAGCATAAAGTAAATAAAACTTCTACTTATCCCTGCCAGGATGAAGGCCATCCTCATCACCGTCCTCCCGTCCATGTCCTCCGTGGGCAGCAACAATACAATAAAAATACAAACTAATGGCTCCTAACCCCTTAATAACCTTAGCGGTTAGTAACTGCTATAGTAATTAAGGGGTTCACCCCCCTGCACCGCTATCCACCCTGGAGGCCTACCACCCTCCCCAGGGCAACTACCCACACCCTCTACCCTTTGAATGGCACATAAAATATGGGCATGATTAGCCACTATGGTAGTCAAGGGTAACTTTAAAAAAATACAGCACCAAAAAGACACAATAATAAAAAAACAAGCACCTACAAAACACAACAATAAAAAAAAGCACCTAAACAACACAAAAATTAAATAAACCAATCACATAAACAACACAACTGTTAAATAAACCAATCACCTAAAGAACACAACAATTAAATAAAAACAAGACCTACAAATACATAACAATTAACTAAAAACAAGAAACAAAAATACAAAACATGACAATTATAAAGAAGCATTTGCCAAAAGGGTTCTTTTTTTAAAAAATGATAAAGGATGTGATGTCATCTTTAAGGGAGGTACGTCACATCCTTAAAAAAAATTGGCTGCCATCAGATGGTACTACAATTAATCGGATTGTGAGATATACCATGTGAGGCATGATAGTATTTTTAGTCAGACAATTGTAAAACACAACAAATATACAGCAGTTGAAGTTTTGTCAGTTCACAACCCTATGCTGCAGCATAGACTGCTGTCTCCTATAAAAAAACATTTATTTATATATATATATATATATATATATATATATATATATGCAAATATATAAATATAACTGTATGCTCATCTGCATGTCTAAGGCAGGTCTGCAACCCCGCCCTTCACCATTATCACCCAGCACACAGCACTTCCACTGCAGCAAGGGATTCTGGGAAATGACATGCAAATGAGCACGCAGTGCCACTTTATGCTTCAAAAACCATTTTTAACATGGTTCCCTATAGGCTTAAGCTTGCTGCATGGTCACAGCTTTGAGCACAGCCAGGGTTAAGGTGCATACCCATACCCATAGGTGACCATGCAGCAAGCTTAAGCCTATAGGGAACCATGTTAAAAATGTTTTTTGAAGCAAAAAGTGGCACTGCGTGCTCATTTGCATGTCATTTCCCAGAATCCCTTGCTGCAGTGGAAGTGCTGTGTGCTGGGTGATAATGGTGAAGGGCGGGGTTGCAGACCTGCCTTAGACATGCAGATGAGCATACAGTTATATTTACATATTTGCATATTTGCTTTGCAATGGAATGTTTTTGTCACTTTTTTTACTCACCATAACTTAACTCAGTATTATGATATATATATATATATATATATATATATATATATATATATATATATATATATATATAATATTTTTGTATTAGTAGAATAACATTAATGAAGCAGGGGTTCTCAAGAGCTAAACCACACTCATTACAGCCCTGGTGACCCCGTACTTCCTGAGTTACAGGCCCTGGTATCTCCTGTGCATTAAATGTCCAAATCATGTGACATGGGAGAATTAGACCTGCAGGGCACACCATATCAGGGCATGTAATTAGGGAAGCAGGGGGTCTCCGGGGCTGAAATTAATGCAGTTCAGCTCCGGAGACATACAATGTAATTTTATGTAGATATTTTATGTAATCTATATTGTGTTATCCGTTTTTAAGGACAAACGTCCATTAGCCACATTTAGCTAAAATGACTATTGCCCACTCCTGCAGGGGGAGGGGGTTGGGTTATGGAGCTATTGGCCTCAGCGTGAGTGGTTAGGCCTCTCATGGGGGGAGGGTATAACCCCTTCATTACCTTAGCTGTTTACCACTAAGGTAAAGAAGGGAGTTTATTAATGTTTTTTTTAATATTGTTAATGATTTTATTTTAATTATAGCTTAATATTGACTGCCAATGTGGATATCTAGATTCCCTATTGAGAGGGCCTAGTTATCCACAGTGAAAATAAATGTTATCTTAATGCCCAAAACCACTATTAGCCACATTTGCCAGACGGTTAGCCAATAAGGTAATGAAGCTTTTGGGGGGGGGGGGGGTTGTACGGGGCTTTGAAGCAAAGAGAGCTGAACCCCATTAACTTCAGAATCCTGGGATCCCCTGCTTCCTGAGATACAGTCTTGTATAGGTAACTACTCCCAGCTCCAAAAATAGTGATACAGAGACTCTGAGAAATTATCTGAGAGACCCAAATAGGAAAATTATATGACATATATGAAGTCCAAAAGATGGTTCTAAATCCGCAGCAAATCAGGTTATAAGTTCTTGGGCAAATAACATCGCCTATTGTGTACAATGAAGGACTGAACTGACAGGGAAAGATGGACCCAATAAGAGAGTAGCTAGAGAAACTAGAGCCAACCTTGAACCGAACCCTTAGTAACTCATTAGCATAAATATCTTGGTCCTAGCTTCTGCATCCCTTAATGTCCAAAGATATTGAGGTAAATACCTGTGTCATGATAAAGCCTTGTAGGATCCCGCGTGCTGAAGCTATGGTGATACCGAAGCCTCAGACCGTCCGGGAAAAACTTCAGGCTGCTCACATGGAGGTGCCCGTCTCCTCTCTGCGTTCTCCCATGAGGAGTAGCGAATTGCCGGAACCTGTGCTGCGGAAGTGCGTCACTCCAATCGTGGGGCGGTAGAGTTGAAAAACTTGGTGGAACAGCAGTAACCCAGAGAAAGCACTGATCAACTCACCAGAGGTAGCAAAAAATAAAAAAGGTTTATTGTTACATTGTTAAAAACAAAAAACAAACTAACATAAAAAACAAAATCTCCTACATGTTTCAGGCTCTCCAGCCCTTTCTCAAGGAGTATGGGAAAGGGCTGGAGAGCCTGAAACATGTTGGAGATTTTGTTTTTTATGTTAGTTTGTTTTTTGTTTATAACAATGTAATTCAATAAACCTTTTTTATTTTTTGCTACCTCTGGTGAGTTGATCGGTGCTTTCTCTGGGTTCCAGCTGTTCCACCAATTTTTCAACTTTCCTGAGATACAGACCTTCATAGGGTGTGCCAGTATTTTGGTACTTTTTAAATTTCCCAGTCACGTGGAACGTGGCGTGGGATTTTTACATTTGCAGGAGATATCAGCAACCCCTACGAAGGTCTGTATCTTGGGAATTAGGGGGTATATATTAATGTAGTGGGTTTGGGGTTTGAGCTTCCAGGGACGGTGTGTATGTTTTTAAATGTAGATTGGAAACAATTATTTTGATGTTTGTGACCCCCTCCTTCTTGGTTTTAAGCTCACCCACCACACTTTAATTGCCAGGTCCCGATATATACCTGTGGTCAAGGGTTAATACACAGCTATCTAGCTGACCCACTTTTCACTTTCACCAAAGGTGCCACAAATTAATAATATTGCTCCTCATTAAGTCCCAATATTCCACTTGTCACAAATGGCACACCTGTGAGCATATGACTTATATATGTGACAAGGGATAATACACACAGCTATCTAGCTGATTAACTTTTCCCGTTCCACAAAGGTCCCTCAAATGAAAAATATATACCCTCAATCCATCACAATACCTCTTTATTCTGCTGTCTCCTCCAAAAAAATTATCAAAATATTAATTTGCAGAGTCTCTGGTCCTTGTTTATTAACAAAACTATGCATTTACCCCATACAAATCTATTATAGCAAAATGAGTCCAAAAATGTACGTTACACGCTACAAAACAGGCAACAGTTCAGATCAGAGCCCACAGAATTACTTATTCAAGTTTAGATTTAATATACAAAAACTACAGTGCTTAAGTTACAGAATATATATAGTTTAAAATTGAAGAGCGTTTCTTAAAATAAAAAGATAAACAATCAGAATTCCCTATACTATACATTTCCTCATGCATCAGGTTCTTCCCAGAAAGGTCACTAAAGTAGGAAAGATGAGCATTCACGTGTTTGATCCCAAAACACACCTCTGTTAAATTCTGATTCATAATCTCATCTACAGGGTTTATATTCTAATTTCCCTTAATTGTAAACAACATACCCCTACCTTTCGGAGTGTGTCTCAACCCACCCCTTTCATCAATCTCTCTAGTTTACCTTTTTACAACTTTATGGAGGAAAACCTTTCTTTTGACTTTTAAACTTTGCCTCAATACATAAAAGACTTCATTACTTTGTTTCCACAATACTTAGGCAAATGCCATCATCACTGTTGCATCTGTGTGCTAAACATGCACGTCTGAATATGAAATATGACAACCTAATTTTTACTTTTGCATGAAAACAGATATCTATATTTTGCACCACCTAATCATGAAGTTTTTGGCATAATTTGCCTCATTTCATTGAAACTGTTACAAATATCTATTTGTTAATCTTGCAAATTGCTGTCTGGCCCAGGATATTTCATATTTAATATATTTACACACTTTTGGCCCTCTGATATTCTATAGATCACAAAGGCATCCATTTCAAGTTGAAAAGATTTCCGTTTATTCTAATGTCAGGACAGCCATATTACACTTAGTTAGTGGTCCCTATTAAGAACTTATGTCTTGATTCTATGCTCGCATTTTTGTCTCGATCTATCCTCGGATTGAGCTAACTTGGACTTTATTTGCAATAATGTTGACAGCGGATAGGAGGCATTCTGTTTGCTGCCATGTGATCAACAGTGACATCAGAAGGACAACCTATGCACAGTTCACATCACACAGCTGCTTCTTCCAGGGTGGAATCCGAGCATCATCCAGTAGGAGTTTATAAAGTGTCTTTCGTTGACATAGCAACCTTCATTGATTGTTAATTGTTCATTCTTTGTTACTCACATTCCAGCTATTAAAATGTAGTGAGTAGTTTAACAAAAGTCAATTAGTATGTATATATGTATATATATATTACATTTTTAATACATATTATATTATATATATACGCATTTTTATTTTTACTTACTACACTATGAGTGCGCCTGTTGTTTTTTGTTTTTCATATACTGTATATATATATATATATATGAAAAACAAAAAACAACAGGCGCACTCATAGTGTAGTAAGTAAAAATAAAAATGCGCACTCACAAACGTGACAGGAACATGAGCAAGTATGAGTAATACTCAATCGCCAACAGCAGAAGGATATTAGCAGAGTAAACGTCCTGGGGCTCCACCATGTGCTGCAGGTCTCAGTATCGAGTCGCCTCTGTGTACCGAGTACTTCCTCACTCCAGCCGGAATCTCGCGAGAGTTGTGACGTCAGCGAGAGCTCCTAGACAGTCTCTGACTCCTTTCCGTTGGCGAACTCGGCATCAATAGGACTTAATGCATATACTCTGCTCTTGATTTGAGCCAAGTGCCAGTATGCTGGTATATGCGCATATAATAACATATAAACTTCAATATAGATTGCATAAAATGATCCGAAACACACCCTACTCGTTTCGTCCTTAAGACTTCGTCAGGTTTATATAAAAACATGGAAAATGCAGACATAATTTATATATGTGATGACCAATCACAGCTAGACTTCACTAATTGTGTAATTGACAACATACGAGTAGTTTATAATATTAACTACTTTCACTGCTGGTGTTAAAGCAACTGAATCAACATGGAAGTAGTAATAGTACATGTAATACAAATATAAAAAGTGGAAGTAGTAATAATACCTGTATATATACTGTATGTTGCTGTTTTAGCGATAGATTCTTTTGTAAATTAGTATTGCAGACCTGTGGAATAGAGGAGAACTCTCAAAAGCTTCTCCTATGACACAAATTGTTAGTCCAAATAAAAAAGGTATCATCTAATACTGAAGAACTCATTTATTCTGCACTATCGAAACCGGACTAAAACTTCTATTTCTGTTTTATTTATAAATATATTTATATATATCAACATAAAAAAAAGCCGGCAGCACCTGCTTAGATGCAGTAAAATATAATGATTTATTCCATTATAATAATAAAAATGGGTCAATTTTTAATTTTTTGTAATACTGCTCGAATAAATTGTTATATGTTACTACAACTGAGCAAGTGCTGTGGCCTTTATCTGTTGATCTACAGTATGTCTTCTGGAGCTGGGTGGTGAGCCT